>NC_133286.1:456979-754018 GCF_005239225.2 Populus alba | reverse complement strand
ACACACGCATTTTTGTATTTGGTTAAAGGAGATCGCTAGCTGGGATCTCAGGTTAACCCAACCACACACAGAGTTTAGTTTTGGTTAAAAGGAATCGCTAGATGGGATTCCAAGTTGATGGGATTGCTAGAAGGGATCTCGTATTTCGATATTGGTAAAGGAGGTCTTCAGAAGGGACCTTATATTTCAGCTTTGTTTAAAAGGAATCGCCAAGATGGGATTCCAAGTTTTTTTTGGTTAAAGGAGATCGCCAGAAGGGATCTCGAGATGACTAAATTTTGATCATAGTTTTTGGGTTGAGGAGGATTGCTGTAAAGACAAAGTTTCAGAGCGATCAAGCTCCAACCAGATCAGTTTCAGGAGTTCAGTTTTGGTTTATCTTTATAAATCTTACTGCGCAAAATCCCTGCTCCGTAAGCTTTATAAAGAGGGGGCATTTGTTGTAACCCATTTTTGGGTCCCCACAAAAATAAAAATAAAAATAAAATAAATAGCCAAAAGAGGTTAGAAAAATAACAAGAGCCGAAAGCGTTCAGAAAAATGGTCAGAAAATTGGTCAAGGAGTAAAAAAATACAAAGATTGGATTTTTGACAGTATATTTTTGAAGGATGAGGGCCCTGTTTTAGAAGGAAAATTTAAATTTTGAGGAGAAAGCCCAAATTTGGATGTTTTATGGACTTAATTGGATTTTTAATTGGATTTATAAGGGATTTGATTGCAAGAAAATTTGATTTTTAAGTCAATTTGGGCTTTAATTAGAAGAAATTTAAGTTCTGGGGCCAAAATATATTTTTTAGCAATTTATTAGGTCCAACTAGGGGATTAATTGCATAAATATTGAAGTTTAATGGCCAATTAGGGACTTAATTGAGAAAATCCGAAACCAGGGACCAATTTGGAAAAGGCGCGTAAATAGAGGTCCTATATTGGATTGATTCGGGGTCAAATTAAAGAAATTGAAAACTGGAGGATTAATTTGAAAAATGGTGCAGGGAAATCAGGCGACACGTCGCCTCTTACTGTTCACTTTCTTCCTCGAAAAGCTGCTCGAGTGGCTGCTTTCCAAGCGCATTTTCCGGCTCGTCTGGCCTCCAAATCCGACAAACCGTGCACCAGCCATTACTGCCCAATTTTCCTGCAACCAGCCTCTTCTTCTCTTTCCCTCTCCGCCGTTGGCCCTCATCCACCACCACCATCATCACTCGTCTTCTCACCGTCATCTCCACCTCAAGCAGCCACCAAAACGTCACACACGGTGATTGCATCATCTCTCTCTCCTCTGCAAAACTCTTCTCCTCTGTCACCGAGGCCTCCAGCAGCAGCAACAGCAGCCGCACCAACCATCTTGCAACCGTGAGTTTTCCTTCTCCTCTGCAGGATAGCAGCAGCACCAAAGACCGCCAGGATAACAGCTCTCCCTTCTCCTCTGCAGGACCTGTTTTGTTCTTCCTCCAACGACGATCAGATCCTGCAACCAGCCTCGCCGCCTTTAGCCACGCCGGCCTCCATCACAGCACCACCAGCGACCGCCTCCTCCACGCCAGGTAAAGTCTTCTCCCCCCCCCTTTGCACCTGTTAGTTGAAGAAGCTTCCCTCCTGCATGCATAATTGTGTTGCATGCAGGAGAAGGGGAGGGGAAAATTAATTCCCCTCCCGACTGTTTTCTTTTGCTGGGCCAGACCGATTCTGGCCCAGTCAGAGATAAAAGCTTAAATGGGCCGAGATCGGCCCAATCCTCTCCTGGACCGAGATTGGCCCAATCCCAATTCCTGTTGGGCTGGGTTTGGCCCATTCAGTTGGGCCGGCCCCGCCCACATAATATATATTATATTATATTATGTATTATAATATATTATATTATATATGTATATATATATATATATATTTTTTTTTCTTTAAAAAAAATATATTATGAAAAATCTTTGAAAAATATTGTTGATTTGCTTGCATGTTTGGCTTAATAATGGTTTGTATTCAAAAAAATTCTAAAAAATATTGTTGATTTTTCCTGCATATTTTTATTAGGGTGGATTAATATTGGTTTGTATTTTTATACTGTAAGAATACAAACTCAGTATTAAAATACCCGATTTTCATTAAAACATCAAAAAAAAAATATTTTCCAAAATTTTTTTTTTTGTTTTAAATACGGCCTAGTCTCTCCAATATATATATAAATATTATAACATCATATTTTCACACAACAAAGAAAATTTTTCAAAACAATATATGTATTAGCATACATTTTGGCTTTAATAACCAGTTTATTCAAGCCATGAGAACTAGGCCAATATTTCAAAAATTCTAAAAATATCCTTTTGTTTTTCTTTTAGTATTTGAGATTAAGAATTTATACGTAAAACGTATTCCTAAATATTATTAATAAAGTTTTGGTATAGACGTTAGAACGATTAGGATTTTACCCGATAAGATAAAGATTTTCTTACCGAGGAGGATTTGTTCTTGAACCATAGACAGACCAACAACTAGAAGTCCAATAACACCTTAGTTTTTATCAGACAATAAAACAATGCAGCTTACCTTAGGTAGGGCGTATTTGGGGTGTTAATACCTTCCCTTTAAGCAACCAGTCCCCGTACCCGATCTCTAAGACCAGTTAGGGTTCCTAGTGACCAAAATACTAGGTGGCGACTCCCATTCCATTTTCTACCAATAAAAGACAAGAATTTTCTTGTCTTCCCAATATCTACCACATAGAAATAGATTTACATTTATATTTTTTATTAAAATGGAAACACAAGATTTTTCGCCGCGACGCCGCACACGTGCGACAGAATGGCGACTCCACTGGGGACCTTGTAGACTAAGCTTTGTTTTTGTCTGATTTGTTTGTGTTTTCGTGTGTTTATTGTTAATATGCCTTTCCTTTTATTTGCATATTTGTTTTTTATTTTACGCTTATTATTCATGCATTGTATAAAATTGTTTCATGCATCACTTACTTTTATTTTGAGAAGCACACACAAGCGTTAAGTTAAGTGGGGAATTAGCGATTTACCCTAAGACTATTGGTCAGGGTTTAAATGTGTGAAACACCCAACTCATATCTGAGTGTCTGCTTGGCAATGGTGGGCATACGTGCCTTAACTGTTCTTTGCAACGCCCCTATACTGTCTTTACGAAGAACGTCACTAGGCAGATATGAGACCCTTCAAGACTAGATAGAAAACCTACCCATTCTCACTTAATAAATAGAGCTTGTCCTTAGGATATGTATCTTACTTTCATCACGATTAATAATGTTAAATTCATCAACCCAGGTTTTGAGCTGAAATCATGACTAAGTACCTCTCTTTCCAAGAATTTGGACAAGAGTCTGAGTTGGCTCAGATCACCGAAGGAAAATGCCCAAGAATCGATGCTAGTGGTTTACCATGCATTACCAAGGTAAATCACATGGTAAACGACTTAGGGAAGTTATTGTCTATCATGGAATATGTTGACGAGACTCTGTTGGAAAGGCGATATGGGAGAATTGCACAAATAATGAGGTTGCCTATACAAGCAGCGGCGATCAAAGCCCTTCTGAATTTTTGGGATCCCAGTTATCGGTGTTTTACCTTTAGAAACATCGATATGACACCAACCTTGGAAGAATATGAGAGAATTCTGGACTTTCCAAATGACAGCCACAAAATCTACCACCGACGTAGATTTGAAGACACATCTTCGGAGGTAGTCAATTTATTAGGCTGAGGAAAGATCAACCAATGTAGAGTCGCCGAAGGGGGTTTTAAATGGAAGGTCATTGAAGCCCGAATGAAGAAAAATGCCGAAGAAGGCAAGTTGGGAGATGAACGATATAGGTTGGTGGCCTTCGCCATCTTTGGACTAGTATTGTTCCCTTCTGAAGCTGGGGTCATCAGTTTAGAAGCAGCAAGTGTCTTCGTTGAATATGAGCATGACCGGATCAATCCTTCCTCAGCCATCTTGGGGGAAACCATGTTATCTCTCAATCACTGCCGAACGCATGGAAAAGGAGCTATGAGATGCTGCATCCCTATGTTGTATTTATGGATAATCAGTCATATCGAAACACCAAGAGACATCTTCAACAACTTTTGGTGGTTTGACTTGTGACCGTTAAAGATTACCATAGATGAGACTTGGAAGAATTGGGATGAGAAGACTTGGAGAGATAAGTATGCAGCCTTGCCAAGGAGAAACTTCAAGTGGAAAGCGTCGTGGATGAACAACGTTATTTGCACCATGAGCTGTGGAAGCAAGATATAGGTTCCTTTGATTGGTGTAACCGGTTACATCAGCTATGCGCCCGCCCTTGTAACAAGGCAGTTAGGCGGAATGCAATATACACCAAGAACCTTGGGTTTAGCTGATTTCATCGGTTTATTCAAGCACCAGCCATTCATCGAAGAAATGGAGCTTATCCGACAGGATTGAGAAATACCTTTGGAGGTGAAACGGGAAGAAGGAAGCAGTTTTGAAACCTCATTCAGCCAGAATTATATAGTTTGGAGGAATGAAGATTTTTCTGAAGTGAAGGTTCTCTCTACACAAGAACAGTCGGAAGCAACGATAGAACCACAGAAAAGAAAAAGAATGGATGATGAGGAAAATCTAAGAAAGCAGCTAGAGCAGTGTAGAATAGATCTCAGCAAAAGTAAGGGGCAACGATAACTATTAGAGAACCAGCTAGAGGAAGAAAATACGATGAGGGTTTTCTTGAATCAGCGGTTAGAAAAACAAGAGAAGCAGTTAATGTCTCTAAAAGAATGGCAGAAAAGGGTCGAGGTAGCTGAAGAGATAACAACGAGGGTCCAGGCTGAGTTAAGGAATCGAATAGCTGATTATGATGAGTTGGTCAAGAAGAATGGAATAGCAGAAAAAGAGTTGGCTAAGGTTAAGAGATCAACAAAAGGCGTGAATGTTGATAAGGAGATGATGGATTCTTTGAAGAAGGGAAGGAACCTTCTTTTAAAGAAAGTAGAAGATGAAAAGGAGAAGAATCGTCTAGCCAAGCTCGACATAGAAGAAGAAAGGAAGGTCAGAGCTCAATACATGGTGCAACTGGAGGAAGAGAGAAGTGCGAGAAGGGCCGCTGAGTCTGACATGAGAGATTACCAGAAGAGAGCTGAGTCTTCGAAAGGAAGGTTGAGGGCTTTACAATCGGAGATCGAGGTACGAGAAGAAGAGTTAAGGGAGTTGAGAAGCCACTACTTTGAGATGGAAGAGGAGATGAGTAAGGCTAAGCAAGAGCGTCAAGAATGCCAAGGCTACATGGATAGCTTTGCAGTTCAAATCAATTCCAAAATAGCCGAGCTGGATATTGAAAAGGAAGAGCTGTAGAGGGTAAGAGATAAGCTGACACGGTCTTAAGATATGGTCCGGGTGTTGGAAAGAAGTAACGAAGCCTTAAGAGCCAGCAATGAAATGATAATCGCGGATAACACCGTATTCCATGATAGGATAAGACATATGTCAAAACAAGTTGAGCATGTAGCCCGTTATGCGAAAAGGTTGCAATAGCAAGCCACCCAGGTTGGAAATGACGCTTCAAAGTATCGAGAATACATGAGGGCCATGGCCTGTTTTATTGGGGATTTAGCTAATAGGGGAAATGCCATTTAGAGGTAGCAATGTATAAGAATCTCTTTTCCTTTATCGTTTTTTTGTATGAGACGCTTTCTTTTTATTTATAAGAAGTCCGTGACGTATTTATCTTCTTAATGTGTTTTGGTAAGCCACTATGATAAGAACTTAGCAAACCCTCCTTTATGGTAATCGAGTCAACTCATAAATCTTGCCTAAAGGATTACGAAAGTCATGAATCAGCTTATAAAAAATATATACACATTACATGTGCATCGCATTTTCATCACGCATTTTGTTTATCACATACACGCCAGATCGTGAAACATAGGTCCAACGTCTAGAGTTCACCAAATCCGGTCCAGATCAAGAATGGAGAACGAAGAAAGAGCTCATTTCGAGTCACACTATCAGATCGAGTTAGAAGCCGTAAAAGGTGAAGTTGTTAGGTTGACCGACCTGTTCGAGCAACCTCTAAGAACTAAGAATGGGGAGGGAACGTCAGCACAACCACCCAAAGGAGCGCCAGCAGCTCATATCCCTCAAGCATCCCAAAACCAGGGGGCAAACCCGGCCAACGAACAACATTTGGTGCCTATCACCCCTATCCAGCCAACTCATCCTCCAATCACTATTGACTTAACAACGGAAGGAACCTCGGATAATGGGTCTCCTAGTTTGATGGACCAGGACAAGTTGT
Source organism: Populus alba (assembly GCF_005239225.2). NCBI lineage: Eukaryota > Viridiplantae > Streptophyta > Magnoliopsida > Malpighiales > Salicaceae > Populus > Populus alba. The sequence continues at coordinate 747,746 of NC_133286.1, read as the reverse complement.
GTGCTTTGGAAGAAAGATTAAGGGCAATTGAGGGTAATGATTTGGTTTGACCCAATGCGAGCAGTTAAAGTATGTCTGGTACCAAACATTATGGTGCTAAAGGATTTTAGGATACCCGATTTCATTAAGTACACTGGTTTAAACACTCACCTTCGATCCTACTGCAACAAAATAACAGAAGTAATTCGTGATGATAAATTGCTTATCTATTTCTTTCAAGATAAGAATAAAGTTTATCAACCCTAAACAAGGTGCATTTTGAAATCATTATCCCTTCACTCTCTAAAGAGTTTATCGTTGGTGGTCCTTATTTGAGCCAGAATGAATTTCTTCTTTATAAAAACCCAGACTAGGATCACACCCCACACTGGGGGCAATAAAAGATATTTCATGAAAAGTTCTACGGGATGAGAGCCCGTAGATTTGAAAAAGATAAGTTAAAGCATTTGGCAAAGGAATGACAAAGAAAGCATTGACAAGTCACACATTTCGGAAAAAAGCTACTTGTAAAAAGTCAAAGACTTCTTCTCAAAGATATGATAGGGCAACGTGAGAATAAATCCAGCATACGACTCCAAAAGCAAGCTCATGTTAAGAGAGAGTTTCATGAACTAGAAGAAGACGTTGGGGCCTATGTTTCAAAACCAGGTAAGAATGCATGCATTACATCTAATCATAAATCATTGCATGTATGTTTTTGGATCGTTACAGGAGGAGATCTTAGTGCATTCCAACAAGATTATGGACGAAGAAAGAATCATCGAGTTGATTCTAGAACAACAAGAAGAGAAGATAATGGTTTTCAAACCCTGCTAGCAGGAATAACGACATCGATAGCATTCGGTAAAAAAGGAATCGCCAAATGGGATTCCAAGTTGTTGAGATCGCCAGAAGGGATCTCGTATTTCGATATTCATCAATGGAGGTCGCCAGAAGGGACCTCAAATTTCAGCTTTTGTATAAAAGGAATCGCCAAATGGGATTCCAAGTTGTTTGGTTAAAGGAGATTGCCAGAAGGGATCTCGTATTTCGATGAAGGTCGCTAGAAGGGACCTCATATTTCAGCTTTGAATAAAAGGAATTGCCAGATTAGGATTCCAAGTTGTTTGAGATCGCCAGAAGGGATCTCGTATTTCAATATTCATCAATGGAGGTCGCTAGAAGGGACCTCAAATTTTAGCTTTTGTTAAAAGGAATCGCCAGATGGGATTCCAAGTTGTTTGGTTAAAGGAGATCGCCAGAAGGGATCTCGTATTTCGATGAAGGTCGCCAGAAGGGACCTCATATTTTAGCTTTGGTTAAAAGGAATCGCCAGATGGGATTCCAAGTTATTTGAGATCGCCAGAAGGGATCTCGTATTTTGATGTTCATTAAGGAAGGTCGCCAGAAGGGACCTCATATTGAAACCATTTCTTAGAAAAGCATGGAGTTTACTAAGAATTCTTCCACTTGGGTAGGTCACCCATCACAATGAGACCATCATCTTTCTGGGTAGGTCACCCATAAGAATGTGACCATTTTTCATCTTTTTTTACCTAGGTAGGTCACCCATAATAATGAGGCCATTCTTCCCCCTGGGTAGGTCACCCATAAGAATGAGACCACTCTTCCCTTTTCCACTTGGGTAGGTCACCCATCACAATGAGACCATCATCTTTCTGGGTAGGTCACCCATAAGAATGAGACCATTCTCCATCTTTTTTTACCTGGGTAGGTCACCCATAATAATGAGGCCATTCTTCCCCCTGGGTAGGTCACCCATAAGAATGAGACCACTCTTCCCTTTTCCACTTGGGTAGGTCACCCATCACAATGAGACCATTATTTTTTCTGGGTAGGTCACCCATTAGAATGAGACCATTCTCCATTTTTTTTTACCTGGGTAGGTCACCCCATAATAATGAGACCATTCTCGATGAAGGTCACGCCAGATGGGATTCCAAGTTGATGGGGATCGCTAGAAGGGATCTCGTATTTCGATATTGGTCAAAGGAGGTCGTCAGAAGGGACCTCATATTTCAGCTTTGTTTAAAAGGAATCGCCAGATGGGATTCCAAGTTTTTTTGGTTAAAGGAGATCGCTAGAAGGGATCTCGAGATGACTAAATTTTGATCATAGTTTTTGGGTTGAGGAGGATTGCTGTAAAGACAAAGTTTCAAAGCGATCAAGCTCCAACCAGATCAGTTTCAGGAGTTCAGTTTTGGTTTATCTTTATAAATCTTACTGCGCAAAATCCCTGCTCTGCAAGCTTTATAAAGAGGGGGCATCTGTTGTAACCCATTTTCGGGTCCCCACAAAAATAAAAATAAAGTAAATAGCCAAAAGAGGTTAGAAAAATAACAAGAGGCAGAAGCGTTCAGAAAATGGTCAGAAAATTGGTCAAGGAGTATAAAAATACAAAGATTGGATTTTTGACAGTATATTCTTGAAGGATGAGGGCCCTGTTTTAGAAGGAAAATTTAAATTTTGAGGAGAAAAGCCCAAATTTGGATGTTTATGGACTTAATTGGATTTATAGGGGTTTTGATTGCAAGAAAAATTGATTTTTAAGTCAATTTAGGCTTTAATTAGAAGAAATTTAAGTTCTGGGGTCAAAATATATTTTTTAGCAATTTATTAGGTCCAACTAGGGGCTTAATTGCATAAATATTGAAGTTTAATGGCCAATTAGGGACTTAATTGAGAAAATTTGAAACCAGGGACCAATTTGGAAAAGGTGCGTAAATAGAGGTGCTGTATTGGATTGATTCGGGGTCAAATTGAAGAAATTGAAAACTGGAGGATTAATTTGAAAAATGGCGCAGGGAAATCAGGCGACACGTCGCCTGTTACTGTTCACTTTCTTCGTCGAAAAGCTGCCCGAGTGGCTGCTTTCCAGGCGCATTTTCTGGCTCGTCTGGCCTCCAAATCCGACAAACCGTGCACCAACATGTCCACCTGAAACCCCTTTATCCCGGAGAAGGGTCTGGTCGGGTCGAAAAATTTAGAAACGGGTCCGTTTATTGGCCCGAAGTTGCCACCTCGGGCAGTCTGCAACCTTGGATTGCCAAATTCGGCAGTTCAAGGTACACACTTTGAACCAGTGGCTTGGATTCCTCGGGTCGAATCAAGGGCTAAAAAGTTTTTCCCAATGTAGAAAATGTTGCCCTTTTGCACCGCCTATAAATAGAATCTTTGTTGAAGACCTGAGGGAGGAAAAAATAAAACACAAAGTCGGACGAAAACCAGCCATTACTGCCCAGTTTTCCTGCAACCAGCCTCTTCTTCTCTTTCCCTCTCCGCCGTTGGCCCTCATCCACCACCACCATCATCACTCGTCTTCTCACCGTCATCTCCACCTCAAGCAGCCACCAAAACATCACACACGGTGATTGCATCATCTCTCTCTCCTCTGCAAAACTCTTCTCCTCTATCACCGAGGCCTCCAGCAGCAGCAACAGCAGTAGCAGCAGCCGCAGCAACCATCTTGCAACCGTGACTTTTCCTTCTCCTCTGCAGGATAGCAGCAGCACCAAAGACCGCCAGGATAGCAGCTCTCCCTTCAGCCGCTCCAACCGTTGCAACCGTGGGCTCTCCTTCTCCTCTGCAGGACCTGTTTTGTTCTTCCTCCAGCGGCGATCAGATCCTGCAACCAGCCTCGCCGCCTTTAGCCACGCCGGCCTCCATCACAGCACCACCAGCGACCGCCTCCTCCACGCCAGGTAAAGTCTTCTCCCCCCCCCCTTTGCACCTGTTAGTTGAAGAAGCTTCCCTCCTGCATGCATAATTGTGTTGCATGCAGGAGAAGGGGAGGGGAAAATTAATTCCCCTCCCGACTGTTTTCTTTTGCTGGGCCAGACCGATTCTGGCCCAGTCATGCATACTGGGCCAGGTCTGGCCCAGTCAGAGATAAAAGCTTAAATGGGCCGAGATCGGCCCAATCCTCTCTTGGACCGAGATCGGTCCAATCCCAATTCCTGTTGGGCTGGGTTTGGCCCATTCAGTTGGGCCGGCCCCGCCCACATAATATATATTATATTATATTATGTATTATAATATATTATATTATATATGTATATATATATATATATATTTTTCTTTTAAAAAAAATATATTCTGAAAAATCTTTGAAAAATATTGTTGATTTGCTTGCATTTTTGGCTTAATAATGGTTTGTATTTCTATACCGTAGAGATATAAATTCATTATTAAAATACCCGGTTTTCATCAAAACATCAAAGACTTTCAACATAAAAAAATGTTTTTGCTTTCAAAAAAATTCTTAAAAATATTGTTGATTTTTCCTGCATATTTTTATTAGGGTGGATTAATATTGGTTTGTATTTTTATACCGTAAGAATACAAACCCAGTATTAAAATACTCGATTTTCGTTAAAACATAAAAAAAAATATATATTTTCCAAAAAATGTTTTTTTGTTTTAAAATACGGCCTAGTCTCTCCAATATATATATATAAATATTATAACATCATATTTTCACACAACAAAGAAAATTTTCAAAACAATATATGTATTAGCATACATTTTGGCTTTAATAACCAGTTTATTCAAGCCATGAGAACTAGGCCAATATTCCAAAAATTCTAAAAAAATCTTTTTGTTTTATTTTAGTATTTGGGATTACAAATTTATACATAAAACGTATTCCTAAATATTATTAATAAAGTTTTGGTATAGACGTTAGAACGATTAGGATTTTACCCGATAAGATAAAGACCTTCTTACCGAGGAGGATTTGTTCTTGAACCATAGACAGACCAACAACTAGAAGTCCAATAACACCTTAGTTTTTATCAGACAATAAAACAATGCAGCTTACCTTAGGTATGGCGTATTTGGGGTGTTAATACCTTCCATTTACGCAACCAGTCCCCGTACCCGATCTCTAAGACCAGTTAGGGTTCCTAGTGACCAAAATACTAGGTGGCGACTCCCATTCCATTTTCTACCAATAAAAGACAAGAATTTTCTTGTCTTCCCAATATCTGCCACATAGAAATAGATTTACATTTATATTTTTTATTAAAATGGAAACAAATATCAAGGATTCAAATTGTTACAAAGAACCATGGAAAAAGCCATTTTAATCCTACATTGGGTAAATTGTTTTCTTCAAAATACATGACAATTAAAGGACTGTATATTTTTAATAACGTGTGTTGGATCTTTGATAAAAAAAAAAAAAAAAAACCTTGATTTTCAAAAGGTCTTTTAAAAAAAGGACATCTTTGACATCATTTCAACAAACTAGACTTTGAATAGACATGATCTTTGAAATATGAGAGTTGATTCCAAAACAAGAAGATTATCGAACACAGAAGAACATTTTTTTAGTCTGCAAAATCCTTGACAAAAATGACATCAACATTTCTCAACACTCCTTAAAAAATTATTAAGAAACCCTAAGCATACAACAATGAGTCTTTCACTGCAAGCTATGAGATGCATGTCTAGACGATTGGATGATTTCCAAGAAGGCTAATGATAACATGTACTAGTAGAGTACTGTTTCAACCGAAGGCAAGTTCATGATTGATTGACAATTTTGATGGGCGTTGGCACGATGCACACATTCAATCAAAGAACAATTCTCGAAAGAATCCAGGAGATAAGCTCATTCATGGAATCAAGCTACATCACACATGGAAGCATGGTCAAGCTTGAGAAGCAACGAGAGCAGTAATCATCATGGATAACCCAAGATAGGCACTACACTTACATCTAAGTTGAAGGCTAGCAAACAAAGAAAGCTTTGAATAACAAACAAAGGCACGCTGTAATGATGGAACATCGAAGAGGGGGGAACCTATATTTCAAATCAGGTAAGGATGCATGCATTTCATCTAACATCGAAGCATTGCAAATATTTTTTATTTGTTGCAGGAAAAATCCTCAATGTAGTCCAGCAAAATTGGGGACAAAGAAAGAATCATTGAGTTGAAGAACAACAAAGAATCATGTTTTTTACCCTGAGACGGGAGGAAGATGAGATAAACCCTAACATTAGGGAAATCTCAAAGAAATAAGAAGATCAACGAAGAAGAGTCTTCAATTTAAACCCAATCATCTTGAAGAAGAAACATATTTTTTTGGTTAAAGGAGATTGCCAGAAGGAATCTCAGGTTAACCACCAAGAAGATGTTAGCTTTGGTTGAAGGGACTCGCCAGATGGGATTTCAGGTTGACCAAGCTACACACATGATTTTGGTTCTGGTTAAAGGGGATCGGTGAAGGGATCTCAGTTTAGCCTAACCACACAAAGATTTTGATTCTGGTTAAAGGGGATCGGCGAAAGGGATCTTAGTTTAGCCTAAACACACACAGACTTTGGTTCTGGTTAAAATGGATCGGCGAAGGGATCTCAATTTAGCCTAACTACAAAGGATTTTGGTTCTGGTTAAACGGGATTGGTGAAGGGATCTCAGTTTAGCCTAACCACACACAGACTTTGGTTCTGGTTAAAGAGGATCAGCAAAGGGATCTCAGTTTAGCCTAACCATAAAGGATTTTGGTTCTAATTAAAGGGGATCGGCGAAGGCATCTCAGTTTAGACTAACCGCGCAAAATTTAGCTTTGGTTAAATGAAATCACTAGATGGGATTTCAAGTTCACCGAGCTACACACCGATTTTGGTTCTTGTTAGATCGTCAAATGGGATCTCAGGTAAACCCAATCAAAAGGGTAGGTCGCCTTTGAAAATAGACCAAAGTGAGTATATGTGGGCAGGTTGCTCGTGAAAATAGACTAGTGTGAGTGTGTGGCTGGTCGCCCTTGAAAATAGACCACTTTGAGTATGGGTGGGCAGGTCGCCTGTAACGGCCCGGCCCAACTTGCCATATATTGTCCACTTTGGGCTTTACCGCCCTCACGGTTTTGTTCCTGGTGACGCGAGCCCACTTCTGAGCCTGACGCCCCAAAACACGTACAGCAGAGTTACGCAGCGGAATGGGCCCCACCGTATATTGTCCGCTTTGGGTCCCCCCTGGCCTGAGTCGCAGCCTACCACAAGGGAAGCAACCCGCACGGTTTTAAGACACGTACAACAAGTTAGCAACCAGCACCACTTATAAGGCCCTGGCTCTGGACACTCGCTTCCGATGTGGGATATCACAATCTCCCCACCTTAAGACGAGTCGTCCTCGGCTCTGATACCAAATGTAACGGCCCGACCCAACTTGCCATATATTGTCCACTTTGGGCTTTACCGCCCTCACGGTTTTGTTCCTGGTGACGCGAGCCCACTTCTGAGCCTGACGCCCCAAAACGCGTACAGTAGAGTTACGCAGCGGACTGGGCCCCACCGTATATTGTCCGCTTTAGGTCCCCCCTAGCCTGAGCCGCAGCCTACCACAAGGGAAGCAACCCGCACGGTTTTAAGACGCGTACAACAAGTTAGCAACCAGCACCACTTATAAGGCCCTGGCTCTGGACACTCGCTTCCGATGTGGGATATCACATCGCCCGTGAAAATAAACCAGTGTAAGTGTGTGGGCTGGTCACCCGTGAAAATAGACCACTTTGAGTATGTGTGGGCAAGTCGCCTGTGAAAATAGACTAGTGTGAGTGTGTGGGCTGGTCACCCGTGAAAACAGACCACCTTTCTTCAAAAGAACAGGTCGCCCAAGATAATGAGATCGTTTTCATTTTCTTTTCTTTACAAAGCTTACTATGCAAAACACGAAGAGTTTTGCTTCGTAAGCATTGTAAAGAGGGGGCATCTGCTGTTACCTAATTTTTTACCCACCTTTTTTATAAAAAATTTCAAAAATCCAAAAATAGCTAAAAACAACTAAAATCCAAAAAAAAATGTTTTTAATATATTTGTATCATTTTTTTAGTATTTTCAATGTCGTCTGAAAATAATTTAAATTTTCAAAAGTCTTTCGAACACGTTTCACTTTTCACGCGTCATTTTTAAAATCATTGATTTTCCTCATTTAAGCCAACGTTGATATTGCTCGTTTTCAAAAAAGACAAGAAAAATCAAAATTTACAAAAAAAAAAAAAAAAGAAAGTTGAGGGACCAATTTTGAGGCCCAAACAACATTTTACCTATAAATATAGGTCCACAACTCAAAATACAGGGGGCCAATTTTGAACATTTGGGGGAGGCAACACCAAAAACAAAAACCATAAAAAGCTTAACTCTTTCTTCTCCCTCACTCGAAGTAGCCGCCGCCCCCCATCATCCAAAATCTTTTCTTCTTTCCCCAGCTTCCAACTGTCGCTCACCATCTCCTCCCACTCTTCCTTGCCTTCTGCCCAAATAAAACCAGCCGCTCAAGTTCCCCCCAGCGGTTGCCCGATCTTCTCCTCCTTACCCGGCCATCTTCCCCCTTCCTTTTGAAAAAAACTAGAAGACCAAGGCTGCCACCCCTGATCTCCTTCATCCCTAGCCTCTCTTGGCCACGCCTCTATTTCGGTTGAAAATCAGAGAGCCCTTCCATGCACAAGCCTCCATTTTCACCTCTCAACATCGTCCTCACCGTTAACCGCAGCAGCACCGTCCTCACCGGAGATCTAGCAGCCAACAGATCTTCCTTCTTCAACCGGCCTTTAATAATGCCCACAGACCAGCCTCTAATAGCACCCACAGCCATAGCCCCTCCCTAAAATCTCTCTCACTCGGCCAACCACGAACTCCATCTCCACCAAATGCCACCCAACATTTGCTCCTCCTTATCGCAAACTACCTAAAGTTGAGGAGAAGACGGCGAAGCCCAAAGAACTGATTTGAGAAAGAACAAAGTGAAGCAGAATAGAATGGAAAGCAGAAGAAAACAGATCTAAAAAAACAACTAAAACAGACTACTTGTGCGTTTTCTTTTTGTTGTAGGTGACGGGGATCTTCATCACCGGCGAGGAAGGGAAGGAGGAGGGAAGCCAAGCCAGATCCACCCATCTTCCCTTTTCTGGCAGCGGCGCGTGGAGCAAAGTTAAGGTCATCACTCTGTTTGCTAGGCCATCTCCAGGACAAGCTCTTCTTCCCATCCCGAAGGGGATGAACTTGCATGCATCAACTCTGCCTGCAGATTCAAATCTCTCAGGCTTGAAACTCGTGTAGGGTCTCTATGGTTTGATTTCAGTTTGATTATATGGGTCGAACATTGTTTGTTTCCTTTGTTTTGTTTGGGCTGTATTAATTCATGTCATGGGCTGAGTGTATATATATTTATATTTTTTTTTTTTTTTTTTTTTTTTTTTTTTTTTTTTTGTTTACATGGGTTGCACATTTTATTTGAGTTTTATATACAAATAACAAAAAATCAAATTCCTTATATTTTTAATTATATATGGAAACGTCTCTCGAAAATAAACATAAAAAATCATATTTTTCATAAATAATAAAAATAAAAACAACATACAAGGCATGATTTAAGGTGTATTTGACACCCCGTTCCCTCAAATTTTGAAAACTTTTTATTTTTTTACTTAAAATAAATTATTATTTTTATGTTTTTGGATCGTTTTTAATTTGATGATGTCAAAAATAGTTTTTAAAAAATAAAAATAAAAACTTTATTTTAATTCATTTCTAAACGAAAAACAATTTGAACTGCCACCGTTACCACAATCTTAAACACACCCTTAACATCTTTAAATACAAAATTTCAAGAAAAATAGTTTTGTTGATATATTTGCAATCATTTTTAGATTTAATAACTAATTTATGAAATACATTAGAACTTGGTTTGCATTTTAAAAAAATTAGTTTGATTGTTTGAATATCAAGTATTACAAACTTATATGTAAGGACGTATTCCAGATATTAAAAGAAAATTATAAAAGAAATGGACATTAAAATGGTTAAGATTTAACTTGATAGGATAAAGATTTTTTTATTAATAAGAACTTTTTCTAAACCTTATAAACATACCAATAGTTAAAAATACAAAACAATAAATTAGTTTATATTAGACAAACAAACAATACAACTTACCTTAGGTAAGATGTACTAGGAGCGATACATCCTCCTTATATACAATCAAATCCTTTATCTAGACCCTAAAACCAGTAAAGGTTTCTAGTAATCAAAATACTAAGTGGTGACTCCATTCTTTTTTTCTTTTTTTTTTTACTAATAAGAAATAAGAATTTCTTGTTCTTTTCTTCATCACCACAAAGATCTTGCTTCGACAGAAGATCGTCGCAACGTCACATATGTGCAACACTTATTATTCTAGTTCAGTCTTGGAGTGTGCTACAACGTCTTGCTTCTTAATTGTACATGATATTTATTCGACTGTAAAGAGTGTTTGGTGTAATGTATGTTGTGGTCTAGAATCCCCTTTAAGTATTGAATAACTAGTTTAACAACAACAACAAGATGATTTGTACAAATTTAAAAATAGAAGAGAATAATTTTATTTAATAATTTAATATATATGAATTAAGTTAACTCATGTGGAGTTTATATAGCTATATAACAAGACATATAAAGAAATAGAATAAAATAAATTATATAAAATGCTTGATCATCTCTTTTAATTAGATAATTGAAATATTTTTTTTTATCCTTTTATTAATTAGGAAATGATTAAGAATATTTACCTTGATTATTTTCTTAGCATGTCACAATCTCTTAACGCTCTCCCTCAAACTCATGATAATTTTACTTTTCATGCGTTTGATGTATATTAACACTATTTATATTGCCGTTGTAACCTCATCTACTTGTCAAAATGATCACAATCGATAAACAATCTTATTTGGTCATTAAATAAAATTTTTGTTGAGGTCGTTATATATGCTTGCAACAATAAAAAAGCGGAGGGAACAAAAATGTTCAATAAATCAAATTCCAAGTCAAACTTTCATGCTTACTACTTGGATGTAACAATAAACAATGAATACCATAAAGGCATAATGATGGTTTTTATAACAATAACAATGAGAGTATTCAAACTATTTAAATAATAGAGATTTTAAGGATGATGAATCAACAAATCATGAATTGATGTATCATTAAAAAAGATAATAAATAAAAAATCATCTAAAGAATGAAGAGGATTGAAACAAATTGTTTTAAAGTGGTTAAATAAACAGCTTAAAATAGCCTGAAATAAAAACATAAGCTAATATTTAGAGCAATAACTTGCTTTGATACCAAATTAAAACTAAGAAATGAATAGCATGGTTCAAAATGGAACTCAACAATGTTATATTGATCCATATATATATATATATATATATATATATATATATATATTATATTCAAAAATTATTGCTCTAAATATAGAGATGTTATCTAAAACTCATAGTGTGATCTCCAGGAGATCTAATCATAGTTAGTTTAATCCTATCATGATATTTAGAATTATAGAATATACATACTAGCTAGCATTATCTTCACAATCTTTAGCATGATGTTCGATTGTGAGATATCAAATCTTTAGCGTTGCAAGGTACTGTATCCTTCTTCCTTGTTTAAGTTGCTTGATTGTTGATCAAGTAGCGATTCTTTCTCAGTGGTTTGGTGAGGTTCAATGCTTGTCAATTAATCCTTTGAATGATGAGATATGCATGCATTCAAAATGAACATTTATCATAAATTAAAGATATCTTATATTATCATACTTGTTATTATAAAACATACTTAAGTTAGGGAATTTAATGATACTTTAAATGTAATATGATGATATAAAACCTTAATGAAAATGCACTTTTAAGTACTAATCACCTCCTCTACCAAAAGCTAATGGGTCTGGTTTAGTAGATGGACCCAACGCTATTGAGTCTAGCTTCCAAGCCAAGCCCAAAACACTTCCAAAAGGAGCCAACAACGTTGGATCCTACTGCTCAACAGGACCCAATAGTATTGGGTTTAGCTTAGCCAAATCCAAAATACTTCAAAAGGGATGTGGGTCTAGCTGCCTAGTAAGACCCACCGATCTTGAGTCTAGGTGGGGAGCTGGACTCAATATTCTTGGGTCTAGCTATTCACCCATACCCAAATAAATTATTATTTGTATTATAAATATTATAAATTTTATTATTATTAATATTATAAATTTTATTATTTGTATAATAATTTTTTTGTATATAATTAAAAGCATTAATGTAAAAAAATAGTATTATTGGTATTATAAATAATATTATAATTAACAATATTAAAATTAAAAAATAGTATTATTCATGTTATAAATATTATTGATTTTACTATAATTAATAGTATTACTATTAAAAATAGTATTATTTATGTTATAAATATTGTAGAGCCCCGGGAGGCATTCCTCTGCTATGTTTTTTTGTCAAGAATTGCGGTTGGGGGCATTGCCCCTCCTCTACTATGATTTTTGTCAAGAATTACAGCTGGAGGCATTGCCTCTTCTGTTAAAAGCTATGGGGCTGGCTTGGTAGTTGGAGTCAACGCTCTTGGGTCTGGCCAAAAACACTTCCAAAATAAGCCACTAGTGTTGGGTTCTGCTTCCCAGCATGGCCCAATAATGTTTGATTTGGCTAAGTTAGACCCAAAACACTTTAAAACGGGGCTGGGTCTGGCTAGGTAATAGGATCCAATGTCCTTAGGTCTAGTTGTGCAGCCACATCTAAGGATATTATTATTTGTATTATAAATATTGTTTTTTTTTATTATAATTAAAATTATTAATTTTAAAAAAAATAGTATTATTCGGGTTATAAGTAATATTATTTTTATTATATTTAAAGGTATTAATATAACAAAAATATTATTATTTGTGTAATAAATAATATATTTTGTACTATAATTAAAAGTATTAATATAAAAAATAGTATTATTTGTGTTATAAATATTATTTTTATTTTTATAATAATTAACAGTATTAATATAAAAAATATTATTACTTGTGTTATAAATAATATTATTTTTATTATAATTAATAGTATTAATATTAAAAATAGTATTATATGTGTTATAAATATCATGAGAACTTAGGTCAAATGAGTTTAATATTATTATTAATATTGTAAATATTATTATATGCATTAATATTATTAAATTTGTAAAAAAAAATTATTATTATAAAAAAACATAGAATGAATTTGAAAGGTAAAATCAATTATTTTTGTTGTTGTTGTTGTTGTTGTTAACTTGGGTCAGACATTCCCTTCTCAGATCTAAGAAACTTGGAGCTGGAAAACAACACCTAACCTAAAGAGTTCGGTGTAGCTAGAGCGCAGACCCAAATCTCTTGGGTCACCACACCTGACCCAAGACTTTTGGTTTTTTCTTCTGGACTCAATCTCTTAGGTCTTGTGTTAGGATCTAAGGCTAATGGGTCCTGTTTCAGGACCCAATGTTCTTGGGTCCTGCGTCAAAACCCAAGGTTCTTGGGTCTTGGGTTTCTAAATATAATTATTTGTATTATAAATATTATTATTTTTATTATAATTAAAATTGTTAATATCAAAAATATTATTGTTTGTGTTATAAATATTATTATTTTTATTATAATTAAAAGTATTAATATTAAAAATAGTATTATTTGGGTTCTAATTATTATTATTTTTAATCAATAATAATCCATTTTAGATTTCCACTAAGTTATTTTCCACAGGTGGATACAAGGTTTTTTTACATAAAAAATAAATATTAATTATCTACTTATACTTTGTCATGGACATAAAAAATAAAAATACAGATTTTTTAAACAGATTTTTTACATTAAAAAATTATAATAGTAGATAAAAAAAGCTGATATATATATATATAATTAGATAATTTGATAGTCCACGTTTATTATCATCAACCTTCATTTTTATCCCTTCTGGATGGAAAAAAAAAAAAAACCCTTTGCTGAAGTTTATAGTTTAATATCATTTTGACATTTGGTATCATCATGTCGCAAAATAATAAGAAAATCAAACCCTAAGGGGTGATTTATTATTATGTTTTGAAAAATAAAAACATACATATAATATTGGCAGCACTCTTGACAATTTTATATTTTTTGACCACTTAAAGAGAGAAGCATGTCTAGAATCGGGCGAGCTCTACACATGAGCTCTAAGGGCTCAACTTTGAGCATGGTCATTGCTGTCTTCTCTGTCATGTTTAGTGAACAACATATTTAGTGAATTAAACTCAAGCCAGCTCTGACCCGAAAGCTAAGATGAGAAGGGTTTACCGGGTTGATACACAACCCAGAGCCCTAGAGTTTCACGTTGATGAATTGTTTAATACGCTGACACAAAATTTGATGAAGCGGTGGAGAGAAAAACAAGTGGCTTTAGGCATCATTTGTGGTTTTGTTTCCCTCTTTAGTGAATGAAACTCTAAAAATTGAAATGGGAGATGATACCAAAAATTGAGTGAATCAAAACAAAAACATCATTTTTCCTTAACAAGTTAAATGATTGAATCAACATAAAAAGGGTTAGGTTTGACTAACCAGAAAGTTGAGAATAATTAGGAGGCTTAACCTAATAGGTTAGCCAACCCTTTCTATATATATAAGTAGGGCAATATACAATAGTAAAGGTGGAGATTACCACATAAGAATATGACTACCATATTTCCTATATAATTACATTCTATAATACGCCCCCTCAAGCTGAGGGTGGAAGATCAACCCGAAGCTTGAATCTAAAAGCAGTAAATGAAGCAGCAGGAAGTGGCTTAGTGAAGACATCGGCAAGTTGATCCTGAGAGGAAATAAAATGAATCTGAATCTCCTTCTTCGCAACTCTATCTCGGACAAAATGATAATCAATCTCAATATGTTTTGTGCGAGCATGAAATATAGGGTTTGCGGACAAATACGTGGCACCAAGGTTGTCACACCAGATAATAGGGGCAGAAGGAGTCGGAATCTAAAGATTCGTTAACAAGTACTGAAGCCAGATAACTTCAGCCGTGCCATCGGCTGAGGCTTTGTACTCAGCTTCCGTCGAAGAACGAGCAACAGTGCGTTGCTTACTCGATTTCCACGAAATTAGCGTCTGACCAAAGAACACAAGATAACCACCTGTAGACTTTCTATCCTAAATACTACCTGCCCAATCTGCATCTGTAAAACCGTGTAAAGCAAAGGAAGAGCTGCGAGTAATATGTAAACCATGTGATGCCGTACCACAGAGATAACGCAAGATGCGTTTCACGGTAGCCCAATGGGATTCTGTAGGAGCATGCATAAATTGACAGACCCGGTTAACAGCAAAGCAAATATCCAAGCGTGTGAAAGTGAGATATTGGAGAGCACCAACAAGTTGCCGAAAACGAGTAGCATCAGAAAACAATGGATCCGGCATAATGGTGGCTTTGGATGCCGAAATAGGAGTATCAACTGGTTTACAGGATAACATACCAGCTTGTGTGAGGATATCAAGTGTGTAGTTATGTTGACAAAGCATAAGTCCCAGACCAGTACACTGCACTTCAATACCCAAGAAATAATGAACATCACCCAAATCCCGAAGTTTAAATTCTGAGCTCAGTAGCTGAATGAGGCGTTGTAGCAGAGTTCCATTATTACCCGTAAGCATAATATCATCAACATAAACCAAAAGATAACAAATATCACTACCAACCGAG
This sequence comes from Populus alba, assembly GCF_005239225.2. Taxonomy (NCBI): domain Eukaryota; kingdom Viridiplantae; phylum Streptophyta; class Magnoliopsida; order Malpighiales; family Salicaceae; genus Populus; species Populus alba. The sequence continues at coordinate 732,232 of NC_133286.1, read as the reverse complement.
AAGATAAACAATGAGGTATCCACTTTAGAAGCACGGAAACCAATGGATAATAGAAAATCATTCAGACGAGTGTACCAAGCCCGTGGAGCCTGTTTTAACCCATATAGAGATTTATGCAATCGACATACATGACCTGGGAGTGCAGAATCAACAAAACCTGGAGGTTGTTTCATGTAAACCTCTTCATCAAGGACTCCATTTAGAAATGCATTATGAATGTCAAGCTGATGAATTTTCCAACCACTCGAAACTGCAATGGAGAACACTAAGCGAACTGTTGCCTGTTTGATAACAGGACTAAAAGTTTCTGAGTAGTCAATACCTTCTTGTTGAGTGAAGCCCCTAGCAACCAGGCGCGCCTTATACCTCTCAATGCTACCATCAGATCTGCGTTTAATTTTGTAGACCCATCGGCTACCAACAACATTCATGGACGGATGAAACGACACTAAAGTCCATGTTCTGTTTTCCCGTAAGGCCTGAATTTCCTCTCGCATAGCATTATGCCATGCCTCATATCTGTTAGCATCAGGAAAAATAAGTGGCTCATGCGAGGGAGGAGAAGTTACCCGACTGAAGGAAGCAGCAGAGGTGGCTGCCGTGGTGGTGATCAGCGCTGTCTTGGGCTGTCTCGGATGAAGAACCATGGGGTGTTTAGGAGCAGGTGGACATGGAGTAGCAGCACCTGTACCTGGAATGTGCTGAAGAGGATAAGAGGAGAGATCAACACAAAGTTGCAGACCAGGAGGTGAAGCCGGGGAGGTGCGGGGTTGTGCCGCTACTGAATCCTGCAAGTCAGAACTTGTTCCTGCACAATAATCATTGGAAAGACAAGCACGTGGTGATAGTATGGCTGTGTGGGGTGGTGAGGCAGGGTTGGCTAAATCAACGGGCAGGGGAGTAGGCTGGGGGGTTGAGGCAAGGGGCAAAGGTGGGTTGTGTGTTTTGCCGAGTTGGGAAGGAAGAGGCTGAAAACAGGAAGGGGGTTGCAGTGATGGAAGATAGGTAGGTGGAGTGGGGGGAACCGGGGGTGTTGTTACCTGTTCAGACTTTTTAAAAGGAAAGACACATTCATGAAAACGAACATGACGGGAGACATAGACATGACCAGACTCTAAATCAAGACACCGATAACCAAGATGAGACGAGCTATAGCCTAAAAACACACAAGGAGAAGACCGAAAATCTAATTTATGAGCATGATATGGACGTAAAAATGGAAAACAAAGACACCCAAAAGTGCGTAGAAAGTTATAATCAGGAGTGCGATGAAACAGACACGCAAAAGGAGATTTATTTTGAAGAACAAGAGTAGGCATGCGATTAATAAGATAGACCGATGATTCCATAGCATAGTTCCAAAAACGCAATGGGGCATTACACTGGCCTAAGAGGGTTAGGCCAGTTTCGATAATATGTCTATGACGACGTTCAACTGTGCCATTTTGTTCATGAGTATGAGGACAAATTAATCGATGATGAATACCAATTGTTTGAAAAAATGTATTTAATTTACGATATTCACCACCCCAATCAGTTTGAACAGATTTAATTTTAAGAGAAAACTGACGCTCAACAAGTGTCTGAAAACGTTGAAACGTGGAAAATACATCAGATTTCGTAACAAGCGGATAATACAAGATATATTTAGTGGGCGCATCAACAAAGATAACAAAATAACGAAAACCATCAGAAGAAAACATTGGAGCAAGGCCTCAAACATCACTAAAATTAATTCAAGTGGGTAGAAGTTTTGTGACCGTCGGTCGTAATGACAAACGGGATGACTTGTGACACGACCAAAAGCTTGATGTCTTCTCCCAAGTGCAGGCGTGTCGAAGTAATAAATAACCCGGCAAGACCGGGGTCGAACCACAGAGAGGTTAATTGTATAAATTATAAATAATAACACAATAACAACAACAACAATAATAACAATATTAACGATAATAATAACAATAGTAGTAGTAGTAGTAATAATAATAATAATAATAATAATAACAACAATAAAGAAGAGAAGGAAGAAATTAATGAGAACTTTGAGTTGGAAGATTAATGTAAGGATTAAACAATGATAAAAATAAATGTCAAGGTTAGAGGATCCACTAATGGTACTTCAAACAAGTATAATATAAAACTCTTATTACTCAATTGGAAACCACAATATAAAGGAGGTTCCAATCAGATTATAAATTGTTAACATGATTACATTAGTTATCTTATTCGAATAAAGCTAATACTTGTAAATGTTGGCAGGCATTCATGATTATAACTTATGTTAACAACAAATCAAGTTCCTTTCATAGCTCAGGTGTCGGTTATACCATACAGTATGGGCTATGAAAGTGCCAAGTATTTGTTGTACCAAGTGTTATACAACATAAAATCTAGATTAACCATTTAACAAGCAAAAGAATTAAAAGTGAACAAGATAACAAATATAAAACATGTTAGTATCCAACGTTAAGGTCCATGTTAAGTTTATATTATACTTATTCTTACACCATTAGTGTACCCTTTTCACCTTGACATAATTAACTTAGCTAAACATAATGAAAGAAAGAAACATAAATGAACAAGATAAGAACATAAATGAGAAAGAAGTTAACTAAGTAAAAGGAAAGGAAATGAAGTGCATAAACTTGATATTAATGAAAGCAAAACATAAGCAATACAAAGAGAGAAAGCAATAGCATGATCTTGATCTGGAAACCAAGATGCCTCAATACATGGTAAGTGCCTCCTTTTATAGGCCAAAATTTGGAACTATTGATTTGTTGACTAATTGATGAGTGGGTGGCCATATCTTGACTTGATAACAATCCTTATCTTCTTGTCTGAACAAGACGTCATTGCTAACATCATAATTTGCCCAGAATCCTCAAGAATGTTCTAGGAAATTGTCTCAGCTTTCCAACAAAAAAAAGATGAGGTCATTTGAACTTCTAGAACTCAAGATATGGGCTGAACACTAAATAGTGTCTGGGCTGCAGGACAGCTTCGGACTTCTTTGTTGTTCCTATATTTTGGACTTGAAAACGGCCTTCTTAGATCTTGGTGTCCGAATGAAAGTTGTAGGCCTATGTTTTACCTTTCCATCCATATAAAATGGACCTAAATCCGAGATCTAGAGCTCCAGATATGATCCAATTACCGAGCACTGTTCCGGTTTGGACTGCACCGACATCTCTTTTCTAAGTTTGGCCATCTCTTTGTCCTTTAACTTTCAATGCTTAAACTCATCAATCAATCCTTTTATTTATGTGATAGTCCTGCATTTAAAATGAGCATTTACCATAAATTAAGGTATCTTATAATATCAAACTTGTTATTATAAAACATACTTTAGTTAAGGAGTTATTGATACTTCAAGTGCAAAATGATGATATAAAACCTTGATAAACATGCACTTTTAAGTACTAATCAACTTGCCTAATGAACATGCTTGACATTGAGTAAAAGATCGTTTAGATGTACAAATAATTTTATTATCAGAAACTAACAAATTTAGAATGTGAGGAGTTGGATGACCTAAACGACGATGCCACAAGTCGGCAGTCGCGGAAATGCAAGGAGACCAAAAAGCTTGAGGAACTGACATAGCCGAGGACTCGGAGAGAACATAAAGACCATCATGACTCTGACCGGAAAGAAGAACTTCCTTGGTGACGAGATCCTTCACATAAAACACAGAATCATGAAATTCAAAATAAACATGATTATCACGACAGAATTTTTGAACAGATAACAACGGTTTGGTAATGTGAGGCACACGAAGAACATTAGTTAATGTAAACAAGCGTTTGGGGGAATATAAAGTAGTATGTCCAACATGGGTTATGTCAAGGGCCTTACCATCACCAACATGCAAGAAATCATTACCAAGATAAGGAGTAGAATCAGTTAGAGTTGCAAGATCGGGCGTCACATGTTGATTCGCGTCGATGTCGGGAAACCAAGTCGTTGCAGCAGAATTATTCGCAACAGCAAGGTGAGCAGAGGGCTGCTGTGTGCTGCTGCGAAACTGATAGCATTGAAGAGCTGAATGGCCAGGAGTGGAACATAATTGGCAACGGACATGTCCAAACCACTGCCCCTGATTTGGCCGGAAATCTGCAGCAGAGGTGCTCCTGTTCTGCCACTGATTTTGCCTCCAATCTGCAGCAGAGTGACCTCTGTTTGGGGCCTGAAATCGGTTAGTGTTTGAGCGCCAATTACCTCTAGAATGTCCCCTGTTTTGGCTGTGATTAGTCATGGCATAATAAGCAGAATTCGGAGGTGTTGGCAGCAATGGTGGCTGCTGCGGCAGAGAAGAAGAAGACAGCAGTGATGAAGAGGATGAACCGACAGCCATGGAGTGAAAGGAATTCTTGTGCAGAAACTCATGGGTAAGAAGATGGTTATGAAGATCAGCATACGATAGCGGTTCAGCCTTGGTTATGAGACTAGTTACCAAGTCTTTGAACTCACCGCGAAGTCCATGAAACACATAGAGATTGAAATCTTCAAGGGACATTGGGCGACCAGCAGCAGCCAATTCGTCAAATAACGATTTGGCTTACTGCATATACATACTAACCGATGCATCACCTTGCCGAAGGTCTTGAAAGGAGCCATGTAGTTGCATGATCCGAGAATTAGATGGAGAGGCAAGTGCCTTCTCAAGCGTACGCCAAACACAATGTGAAGTAGAACAATCTACTACAAGATGCAGCACATCCACAGAAAGAGAGGAGAGTAGAGCACTCAAAATAAGTTGATCTTGTTGCTTCCAACGAAGAAAAGAGGGGCTGATGGCAGAAGAAGAATCAGCCGAAGCATCAATCATATGAGATGGAGGACACGGCAAGGAGCCGTCAACAAAGTGAAAAACACCTTGACCAAGGAGATATGGCTTCATCTGCATTCTCCAATAAAGATAGTTTGTGTTCGTAAGTTTCAACGACACAACATGGTGGGTGTTTGATAGAGGAACCATTGTTGTAGATTGTGTTCCCATGAGAGGCAAAGGAACGGCAGAGCCAGCAGCAGGAAGAGGGCTGGCCGGTGATGATGCATCACCGGTGGAGGGAGAGATTGGATCAATGGCAGCAGGAGGAGAGTCCATGGGGGAGAAAATTAGGGCCAGCTGCAAAGAGAGAAAAAATTAGGAGGCTCTGATACCAAGTTGAGAATGATTAGGAGGCTTAACCTAATAGGTTAGCCAACCCTTTCTATATATATAAGTAGGGCAATATACAATAGTAAAGGTGGAGATTACCACATAAAAATATGACTACAATATTTCCTATATAATTACATTCTATAATACAGAACATAGCCTTTGATTATGTCATCAGTGTAGTATTCAGGCTGTTCTTCTTGCAAAGCGAGAAACCGGTTTATCATAGTGTTTCTGTCCCTGTCATCTCGATGCTCATCAACCAGTCCCTGTAAGAACACATCCATCTTCTTACTTAGTCTATCCAACTTCTTCAAGTGGCCTGTAATATCAACCCACTGCAACATTGGAATCAGATCCCCCACATTTATCATGGAAAGCATGGAAGAAGAAGAGAGTAGCAAATGGTGAGGGGGGTTCTAAGGAATGTCTCAGAAATCAGTGTTGTTGGCTAGTATGAAGCAGAGGGATGCAAATACAGGGAATAAGATGGTTTATGAACTCCATCCTGTGATGACACTCACATCCAGTAATCCTACTTGTATGCAGGGATTATGATGGGAAAGATACTCCTGAGGAGGTGGCAGCTGCTGCGATGTACTTGAAGGATACATCAGGCAAGGAAGGCATCCAAGAACTCACCAGCTGCGGCGATGTACTTGAAGGATGTATCATTTTGAATGTGTCTGCATGTTTCAACATTCATCACTTTCTTCTTATTAGAGGATTAATGCATTTGTTCTCTTGAGCTCAGCTCCTACATGCAAACTGGTTTTGGTTCTAAGAAGCCACACATCTTATTTTGCTGAATTTTAGAAGACATCTTATCATCTTTCCTCTTTTTACCATGCCACATGAAAAAATATTTCTTCGCCGCCAAAGCAAACAAGTCATACCTCTTATTTACCAAGAACCTAGTCAACAGATAATTTTCTCAATCCAATTGGGTGTTTTGAGTTGCTTATGAAAATCTATCAAGGGTCAGAAAATTAACATGATGCTTTTCTTCTACCTTGTAGTTTTTCTCTGCTTCTTGTCATTTTGTTGAGCATTTGCTAAATTTAGTATTTTCTTCTTTTTTACCTTGTATAACTGATGCCTAGATCATTTTGAATCGAACAGATGGAAAGATTCTTGTGGAAGACATTGTCAAATTAGGCAGTTGGACGGAAGATGCCAAAGCAACTGAAGAGAGGGAGATGTAAAACAATTTTCCTTCAAATTCTTTCCTGCTGTTGTCTGGATAGTACCCTACCTAACGAATAGTTTATTTAACGATAAAATGGCATGCCATCTAATGTGATTAGGTCCCATATCTGTTAGGGTCATATATATACAAGTAACCTTGGTTTTCCCAGCTCATTGATAAAGCTGGACATGCTTGCTAGTGCTGTAAAAGTGAATTCTGATGAATATATAATGATCTAATGATCCAAACTAGATTTGACAATTATACTTCTCGTGCTATTATATCTAGTTCGATCTCCAGGGGGGGGGGGATGCTAACTTTAAAAGATTATAGTATGATGGTTATTAAGAATGTTTACTACATTTTTGGATTTAAACTTTAGCAACAACGTCCAAAAAAAACAATTAGATCTGTTAATATATGTATTAGGCTGGCATGGGAGTGCGATGTAAATACTACAAAAACACCTTGGATCAAAGAGGAATTCTTTAATAGCAGCTTGTTATCACATGCTTAGCAAGACTGCACGCTACGAAAAACAAGTAGTAGATTTTTCTCAGCCTTAATTCACACCATTGAGATCAAGTACAAGCATGAAATTCTTCTTGTTTTGTTTTTTTCTTGAAGCAGATAATTATATTTGGTTTATTGATAAAAAAAAAAGATATATTTTTCTATTATTGTTATATGTTTATATTTTATTTTAAAATCAAGTATATAAGATGGAAACTTGTGACAAAATCATAAGATTATTCTTAGATGTAATAATATTATGTACTTATCTTCGTTTTATATTTATATTTTTATAATATTTTTTTATGTTTTAAAATCTATTTTTATATTCCAAGATATATATATTTAATCACATTTCTAATAATATTGATTTAAAAAAAAAAATAATGACAACCCTTGCAAACTTGAGTTCGTGACACTTTGATCTTACAGTAAAAGTCTTTTCGGTGCGTTTTTGATTTTTGTCAAGAAGGATAGATTGGAAGTATCCATTAATTTTGTGTATTGTAATAGAATCGTCTGTTCAGCTTGGCTTAACAAAATTAATGAAGCAGAAGGAAAACAGAGAAATGAGAGAAGAAATATGACTCTTACATATATATTAATCCTCCTACGTACCATTATATACTTACTCTAACCGACTCCTACCCTAATTAATCTGCACTAACAGTTCTCCAACTTGTTGGGTAAACTTCTTTGCTTTTTCTTCATAGACATGCATCAACTTGTTGTGTTCTTGTGGAATAAAAAAGTTTCTTCCTTGACTTTTTTAATGGATTGAAGTGATTTGCCGACAGTTTCATCATCCACTTGCACTTCTTTTTCTTCGTGGACTTGTGAAGTCAAGATTCCCGAAAATCAATATCATCAATTAATTGTTGCTAATTTGGTTGAAGAAAGAAATATCTGTTAGGCTGATGTACTTCCATATTAATTATTGTTGGATTCTTAATCTGAATTTTAGAGTGGTTCTAACTTCTTAATCTGAATTGATGGAAACAATTTGCTTTCTTAATTATTGTTAATACGTTGGATATGTAATTACCAGTGTATTTATATACCTTTTTTCTCGACCAAACCCTTCAACTCCATAATATTTGACAAAAATAAAAATAAAAACCTATTAATTCTCTGTAAATTATAAAAAAGTATAATTTCTGTAAGCAAACAATCATAATTGATCTTTGACATTTCAAGCAACTTGTTGTCAATCATTTTTTCATGGCCCTACAATTATTTTCATTAGTCTATTACTTGTTGTTGTTTTTCTTCAAGCTTGTGGAACGGGTGTTCTTTCGACTTGTTGTTTAAGCTACTTTGCTTCTTTTTTGTTTTGCATAGACTTGGGAAGTCATTTTTGGATTAAAATAAAAATTTTAAAATAAATACAATAACTCAAAAATAAATAAAATAATTTTTTGGATTAAAATAAAAATTATCATAAATTTTGTGTGAGGCAAGTAATTATTTTTCTAGTTTTACTTTTGGGTCCTCTTTCTTTAAGTTTTATTTTATTTTTTTTATGATAATTTGAACCTAATTCAATTTAATTTGGTGTGAAATTAAAAGGAAAAAAAGGTTAAAATAAAACAACAAGCAAAATTAAACTGACGCATGTCTTTGCTAATATTAAAGTACTATGCTCTTCACTGTGTTTAATTTATAATTTTATATAGATCAAAGTCTGTTCATATATTAGTTGACTGAACGGTCCAAGACGATCACTACCTTGATTTTGTAATTGCTGCAAAGTCGTAAAAGCTGCCTTCACTTTCATTGGTGGGTACCCCTTCTGTGCATTTTTATAAAATTCAAAGTTGGCTTCCCCTTTTCTTTGGTGGGAACTCATCTTGTAATTTCCTAATGCTTCAGTAGGAACCATGCCATAATTAATTCGTAGACTTGACCCATGATCGATCCCCTTTTGTATTGTATAAAACTCCTCCTGTTTATATATATATATATGTGCCCTGTTTATATATCGGTCACTTTCGTATTGAATGAGGATGGACCCTGTTTATATAAATATCCAGTTTAATTAATTCATATAATTAATTACTGTTGTTTATAAATAAAATTACTGAGATTAAAAAGTTGTTAGTGTTATTTAATGATTTTCTAAAAAAATTAAATAAAATTTAAATTAAATATTATATACGGAATGATTACCAAATTAAAAAATTTAAAAGTGATCGTTGATATTTTGTAATTACTTTCACTTTCGTTGGTGCGAACTCCTCATGTAATTTCCTAATGCTTCAGTAGTAACCATGCAATTATTAATTCGTCGACTTGACCCATGATCGATCCCCTTTTGTATTGAATGAGGATGGACCCAGTTTATAAAGTAGTATTGTTCTCAAGACCACATAATATATATATATATATATATATATATGCAGGCAGCGTAACAAAACAAAACCATTATTTTATTTCCCTGCAAGTTTTCTCTCGATGTTGAGTGGAATATCAAAGCACCTTTTCGGTGCATACCCAGCCCTTCTTCTAGTCATCCTAGCCGGCCACCAGAGTTGCAGTGCTAGAAAGAACAGTGTTTACTGCGCTCCATCTTCTTGTGGCAACATCCATAATATTAGCTTCCCTTTTCGACTAAGCACCGATCCCAAAAGCTGCGGCAAAAAAAAATATCAACTTACTTGTAAAAACAACCGCCCAGCTTTATACTTGAAGAAGAAGACGGTAAAATATTACGTTCAGGCAATCCATTACAGCAACTTGACGATTCGACTTGTGGATGCTGATGTTCAGAAGGGTCATTCTTTAATCATAGATCCCTATGACAACACGGATTATCTTCCATATAATCTTGGCTTGTTCGAATATTACAATGATATTTCCCTCGATTCATCAAGTTTTATTTTTATAAGTTGCCCAAAGCCAATAACGAGTCCTTCAGACTATATTGTGGATGCTTCTTCATGCAAAAATGGTAGTACTCTTTTTAATTCCCACAATATGGAGGGTTATTCCAGCTATGTCTTAATTGATTCTTCCTTTAGGGACATACCGGACTCGTGCCGTGTAAATTTGATGTATTACGCGCCTTTTACTTATCAGCCGAAAAATTGGACCAATATTTCCTGTATAGATGTCCGCGATAGTATTCTATATGGGTTTGATCTTTCATGGTCTGGGTACTGTTGTGATTTTCTGAAAGAGAACCCCTGCAAACTTGATGCAGCCAACATACGCACGCGTTGCGGTACGTTACTCTCTCTCTCTCTCTCTCTCTCTCTCACACACACACACACACGCACGCACAGAAATATCTCAACAACACAGTTTGCTGATAAAAAGAGAAAAATAATGCGTTACCGTTTGTCTTAAGCTCGTGTTAGCTCTTTCATTCATATCAGTTGCATAATTATTCTCTTAACAGGATTTTAATTAATTTCATTAATTTAACTCTTTCTTTTTTATATATATATATATACATGTAGGATTAAGCGGTTTCTCCAATCCAAAATGCAATAGGTAAGTACCTCTCTTTCACATCACAGTTATATTTTTTTATATCACATATGCGAATATAAACGTGATTGTCATATTTATTTTATTTTATAAATCTATTTTTTTGTTTGAAATAATAATAATAATAATTAATTGTTATTATTATTACCAATACATGGAACATTAACATTTATTATCCAATGGGCAATGACCAGATTTTTAAAACACCCCCTCAAGACCACATAAAATTGCATGGAAGATGGTGAAAGGTTGAGTATGAAGTAAGGATATCCATTATAGATGCCTATTTCTAGCTAAGTTTAAAGTAAATTTAAGAAGTTTTAGCGTTAAAAATATATGAATTTGTTGAAATGATTAGCTCTCAGAATGATAATCCACTCTGTTAATAATGAATTCAATTCGATAATCTTTTAGTACATTTCTTCTTAATTTTGCTTTAAACTCTCCAAGTCTATTTCTAGCTATCATGTTATTTGAATACCAAAACACACTTGCATGCTCTTTCCTTCAGTTAAATTTATGAATTATAAGATTCTGAATATTGACGCAATGTTATTATCTTTTCCTTGAAATGTAGTTGTCGCTGTATGGCCGCTATATAGGTATTTACCAGGTGAGGAGTCTTTATTTATTATGGTTCAATTTTGCAAAAAGAATATACGGATTAGATTTGATACATTTATCTCAAAGGCATTTTCTTTATTTTTTTGTATACCAAAATCTTAGACACTGACAAGTGACAATACCTTTTATTCGTCTTCTTTTTTTATGAATATAGCTGGCGACTTGACATTTTATAGAAGCTCGGGTGAGTTAATTTATTTTATCTTATTATAACACTTTCTAAGAAGAGTAGTACTAATAAATTTATTTGTGAATTGTGATATATGAAAACAAAACATATATATATATATATATATATATATATCCTAAAGGATTTAAATAATGCCCTTTTTGTTCATGCTAGCCTTTTCACTTATATTTTTTATATATATATTTCACATATTTACTTTGCTTTTTTTCTGTTATTGTAGGGCGATTGGAATTAAACTTTTATAAAAACGGTGAGGATTAATTAGCTCATGCATGTCTTATTTAGGCTAAATTACAATCTTTCTCTTACAAAAATGGATGTGAAAGTTTTCTTTTATTCGGTTCAAAGAGTTAATCTAAATATTTGGTGTTAGTTTAGATAATTATACTTAATTATATATTAGTTTAATTAGAAGTATCATAAAATTATTACAAAAACCATACAAAAGTTTAAAATTACTACAATTCAAAATTCCTTAATAATGTTTCTTGAAGGGATGGTTTTAAAAAACGTTTAATGCATATATATTGGGTATAAATAGAATTTTTTTTTTAATATTTTATTTTCCTTATAAGAGGTTATTATAATTTAATTAAGAATCTTACAATTGCTAAAATATGATGTATAAACTACGTACATTTTCATATGATTATACATGCATTGTTTAGCGCATGAGAGCATCGCGATAGAAGTTTTTTTGAATTTACCAGAGATTCTTAGCAAGTTTATCCATATAATCTTATTTTAGTCCTTATCTATTCTTGGTTATAATTATTACAATTTTAGTTTCTCTCTTCAAATTAGAATTTTGTTGAAACTTTCTTGGCTCATAGAGGAGGGGAGTGTCCAAGGCAACTATCCAAATTAAGCGACTGTCAAGAGCATAGCCTTTATGTAATATTGTTTGTGTTTCTTAGTTTTCTATTTGTTTTCATTCCCTTCATTTATTTATTTGGTAGGAAAGTATGGCACGAAGATCATCGCTTCAAATGCACTAAGCATTCTCATACTTTTGCTCATTACACTACTTGAGCTACTTGTGTTCATCGGTAAGTGTTCTCTTTTGCTTTCTTGGAATAATTGTGAACCATTAAATGTATGTATATATTAATATGCAAAATCTTTAAAAGATAATATCAATTTTAGAGATACATATTTAATGGTTTCATCCATGCATTACCTTTTGCTCATTTTCATCATTTAAATTGTTAAAAAATAAGTCTTTCAAATTTAAATTCCTCAATTCAATTCTAATTACTTATTCTCTTGCAACCGATGCCAATTTTTCCATTAAATATGGATAAGTGGCAAAAATTTAGAAATGCAAAGTTACCAAAAATAAAAGAAAGATAATACAAATTATAAAAAATAACAAATGGGAAACATTAGGGAAAAAAATCAAACTTAAAATCTCTAAAACTCTTAGAGACAAATTAAATACTAGATTAAAATGGAAAAAAATAAATTGTAACCCTTCATTGAAATTTTAAAATGGACAATGAATGTATATTAAGATTCGAAACCATTAAGTGCGATATTATCTCTAAGTATTGGTACTTCAATGGTTTCAGCCATTATCTTTTGCATATCTAAAACATTATCAATTAAAAATAGAAAAAATAAATTGCAAAGCATCTAGTAAAAAAAAAAGAAATGGAGTATTTAAAAAAAATTTAAATATTTAAAAATAAAAAATTTAAATAGAAAAGAATGACTTAACATATTTTATTTTTCTCTTTTTATTTGTTATGAAAAAAATAATATTTACAATACTCTATGGTGTTTTTTTTTTCTCTAATGGTTTGTCAATTTCATTTTCAATCTAATTTTTTTATTCAAATTTATCTCAATTTTCAAAATTTGAAATGTTTTTCTAATATTTCTCAATTGTTGATTTTATAAAAAATTTTAATTATTCTTTTTAAAAAAAAATTATAGGTGTAAAATTCTATATTCTTGGCGTGCGTTGAGATTCAATGGAAACATTGATCAAATCACAATAGAGGGATCATATTAAAAAAAATATCTAGAGTAAAGGGATTGAACGAATAAAAAGATAATATTAAAAATATCAAGAATGGAGGTGTGAAATATACAATTATTTTCATTGTTTATTAGAGCTCTGAGTTTAAAATTAGAGGATTAGGATGGAATTAAGAAAATGAATTAAAGTTTGAGGACTCATTTTAATTGTTGTTCTAAGAAATAAAGAGAGATATTTTATAAGTTAATGAATAAAATTACAAAATTTGAAAACAACATATATTGGCAAGAAAAACTTGATATATATATATATATATATATATATATATATATATATATATATATATATTAATGTTTTCATGTTTTGATTTTTCCCTTAAATCAATGAAATCTCAATTAAATTTTATTTGGTGATAAGAATTTCAAATTAAAAAAAAAAATCAATGCTTTTGTTGATACATGTTTGAATTAAGAATCATAATTTCATTTAGAAAAAAATTTTACATGGCAATCTAATAACAAATAATATGTTTCCATAATTGATTAATGTTCTTATAATGTCTATATGCAGGGATATATCATACATTATTATTCATTTGTGGGCTTCCATGTCTCATAACCTTATTGCTCTATAAATGGCGAAGAAGACATTTATCAATGTATTGTAAGATTGAAGAATTCTTGCAAAGTCATGATCATAATCTCACGCTTATAAGGTACTCTTACTCGGAGATTAAGAAGATAACTCACGGATTCAATGACAAGTTAGGTGAAGGAGGTTATGGCTCGGTGTACAAAGGAAAGCTTCGTAGTGGCCGTTTTGCAGCTGTAAAACTTTTGCGCAAAGAAAAAGGTAATGGGCAAGAATTTATCAATGAAGTTGCAACCATTGGAAGAATTCACCATTGCAATGTGGTGCAGCTCATAGGCTTTACTGTTGAGGGCTCAAAGCGTGCCCTTATATATGAGTTTATGCCTAATGGATCTCTTGAAAAGTATATTTTTTCTAGGCAAGGTACCATACCGCTGAGCAACCAGAAAATATATGAAATTTCTCTTGGGGTGGCTCGTGGCATTGAATATCTACATCAAGGTTGTGACATGCAGATTTTGCATTTTGACATCAAGCCTCACAACATTCTTCTCGATGAAAAGTTCACTCCAAAAGTCTCAGATTTTGGACTTGCAAAATTGTATCCAACTAATAATAGCATTGTGTCCCTTACTATGGCTAGAGGAACGATAGGATACATGGCTCCTGAGTTATTTTACAAAAGTATCGGAGGCGTCTCTTACAAAGCTGATGTCTATAGTTTTGGGATGTTGTTGATGGAAATGGTTGGTAAAAGAAAAAATCTAAATGCATTGGCAGATCATTCAAGTCAGATGTACTTCCCTTCATGGATTTATGACCAAGTTAATGAAGGAAAGGATATACTTGAAGATCAAGCGACAGAGCAGGAAAAGAACACAATAAAAAAGATGACTATAGTGGCATTATGGTGCATACAATTGAAGCCTATTGATCGTCCATTGATGCATAGAGTTGTACAGATGCTTGAAGCAGATATTGAATCTCTACAAATGCCTCCTAAGCCTTTTCTCGTTCCACAACAGACATCAAATGATGATAGGATCAATATGGCTAATCCAACAAGTTTAAGAGATCCGTCGAATGTTTGTAGCGTTGATTCTTCATATCAATTTGGTCGTTGATAGAAATACTCTTATATGTTTGTTTATTTAAGTAATATGTTAATTTTGTATACCTTAACTATCTAAATTTTGATGATAGTCGTGTTTGTTGTCGCATGCGTGCAGCGTCGCGGCGATCGCTCACCCCCCCATCATCGAGTGTGGTAAGTCTATCTATTGTGAAAAATATGGTGAGACAAGGAATTCTTTGTCTCTTAGCGGTGAAAAATAGAGTGGGAGTCGCCACCTAGTATTTTGGTCACTAGGAACCCTAACTGGTCTTAGAGATTGGGTACAGAGACTGATTGCGTAAAGGGAAGGTATTAGCTTTTCAAATACGCCCTGCCTAAGGTAAGCTGCATTGTTTTATTGTCTAAAAGATTCTAAGGTCTTATCATGTTGGTCCGTCTAGGGTTCAAGAAAAGCCCTCCTCAATAAGGAGGTTCTTATCTTTTGGGGTAAAAATCTAACCGGTCTAATACTATAAAGGACTACCTTTTTAATATTGGGAATACATTTTACGTATAAATTCGTAATCGCAGACATTAAAACAAAACAAAATATTTTTTTGAAATATTAGCCAAGTTCTCATGACTTTAATAAATTGGTTATTAAAACCAAAAATGCATGCTAAAATAATATATTTTTTTGAAGTTTTCTTTGTTGTATAAAAAATAAAATATGAGTTTTTTTTTTTTAAGCTTTGAGAGACTTGGCCGTATGCCTAAAGACAAAAGTTCTTTTTTTGAAAATCGGGTATTTTTAATACCGGATTTGTATTTTTATGATATAAAAATACAGACCAATCTTAGTCTAAATGACGTAGAAAAATCCGTGGAAAAATCACAATTTTAATATATATAATAAAAAACACAAGAACAAAAAAAATAAAAAAATAAATAAATAAAATGGACTGGGCTGGGCCTGACACGACCAAAAGATTGATGTCTTCTCCCAAGTGCAGGAGTGTCGAAGTAATAAATAACCCGGCAAGACCGGGGTCGAACCACATAGAGGTTAATTGTATAAATTATAAATAACAAGAAAACAACAACAACAACAACAATAACAATAACAATAACAATAACAATAACAATAACAATAACAATAACAATAATAATAATAATAATAATAATAATAATAATAGTAATAATAATATTAATAGTAGTAGTAGTAGTAGTAGTACTAATAATAATAATAATACTCAGTACGTGGCGTTGTTATACCTGAGAATGATCTAAAAGATCGGGTCACAAGTTTCCAGCCTATATACTGATTTTATGATAATAATAATAATAATAATAATAACAACAACAACAACAACAATAATAATAATAGTAAAAAGAAGAGGAGGAGGAAGAGACAACAATAACAACAACAACAATAATAACAATAATAGGAATAGTAATAACAATAATAATAATAGTAATAATAATAATAATGACAATAATAATAATAAAAGAAGATGAAGATGAAGATGAAGAAATTAATGAGAACTTTGAGATGGAAGATTAATGTAAGGATTAAATAATGATAAAAACAAATGTCAAGGTTAGAGGATCCACCAATGGTATTTCAAACAAGTATAATATAAACTCTTATTACTCAATTTGGAAACCACACATAAAGGAGGTTCCAATCGGATGATTTCTCATTAATAACTCATTATAAATTATTAACATGATCATATTAATTATCTTAATTACATAACACCAAACTTTTAAATATTGTGAGGAATTCATGATATTAACTGATGTTAACAACAAATCAAGTTATTTTCATAGCCCAGGTGTAGGTAATACCATACTGTTGGGCTATGAGAGTGCCAAGCATTTGATATACCAAATGTTATACAACACAAATGTATATTAACAATTTAACAAGCAAGGTATTAAGAATTAGCAAGATAAAAAGATAAGACATGTTAATATTAAACATTAAGATCCATATTGAGTTTACACCATACTTGTTCTTACACCATACTTGTTCTTACACCATTAGTGTAACCTTTTCACATTGACATAATAAACTTAGCTAAACATAATGAAGAAGAGAAACATAAATAAACAAAACAAGAACATAAATAAGATACAAGTTAACTAAGAAAAAGAAAGGAAATGAAAAGCATAAACAAGAAATTAATGAAAGCAAAACTTAAGAATTACAAAAAAATATAAAGAGAGAAATAAAGAGCATGAACTTGATCTGAACAACCAAGCCCCAAAATACATGGAAAATGCCTCCTTTTATAGGCCAAAATTCGGAATTATTGATTTGATGAATAATTGTTGAGTGGGTGGCCAACTTTTGACTTGGTGAAAATCCTTATCTTCTTGTCTGAATAAAACAAAACTTCTACCATCCGAACTGGGTCCTCTGGTAAACATGAAAGTTGTAGGAAATTGACTCAGCTTTCCAGGAAAAAAAAGTAGAGGTCATTTGGACTTCTAGAACTCCAGATATGGGCCAAACACTGAACAGTGTTCGGGCTGTAGGACAGATTCGGACTTCTCCGTTGTTGCTATGATTTGGACTTGAAAACGGCCTTGTTAGATTTTTATGTTCACATGAAAGTTGTAGGCCTATGTCTCACCAAGTTTTTTTAAAAATTTGAAATCATTTGGACATCTAGAACTCGAGATATGACCCAAATATAGAATAGTGTTCCAGTTTGGACTGCACCAACATCTCTTTTCTAA
Source organism: Populus alba (assembly GCF_005239225.2). NCBI lineage: Eukaryota > Viridiplantae > Streptophyta > Magnoliopsida > Malpighiales > Salicaceae > Populus > Populus alba. Next base: position 714,686 of record NC_133286.1, on the reverse strand, counting down.
GTTTCACCCTCTCTTTATCTTCACAAATTTCAGTAGTTGAATTCATCAATCAATCCTTTGATTTATGTGATAGGCCTGCATTTAAGATGAACATTTACCATATATTAGGGCATTTTATAGTATTAGACTTGTTATTATAAAACATGCTTTAGTTAAAGAGTTATTGATACTTTAAGTGCAAAATGATGATATAAAACCTTGATAAATATGCACTTTCAAGTACTAATCAGGGCCTATATTGGTTCAGCCACAAGGCTGGACTCAGCCCAGCTGCGTGGGCTAGGCTGATGTTCCACCCTTTAGCTAACAGGGCTGGACTTAAGCCAGCCACGTGGGTTGGGCTGATGTTCCAGTCCGCAATAAAACAAGGCTGGACTGAGCCTAGCCGCATGGGCTGGACTGAGCCTAGCCGCATGGGCTGGGCTGATGTTCCAACCCGAAGCAAAAAGGGTTGTACTGAGCCCAGCCGCGTGGGCTGGGCTGATGTTCCAGCCCGTCATAGAATGAAAAAAAACCATGACTGATTATTGTGCATGAGCATAGTAACCAGTTAATTAATGAGCAGGTTACTGTGTGCATGAACAGTAACCGACTAATTATTTTCTTCTTGCATGCAGAACGTGCACAATGCACGTTCTGTTGGCAAGAAGATGATTAATGATCGGCGTGAGGGGAAGGGAATTTACCTGAGGCGATGATCTCGAATGGCTGAGCTGACGATGGTAATGGTGACTGTTCTCGGTGGCACTGCGGTGGCGGTGACAGTGAAACCTAGTGACAGCAGCGGCGCTTCTTCTCCACTGTGCAGAGACACCAGTCGGTGTTTTCTTCCCCGCCGATTTATCCCTTCTATTCCTTTTCTTCCTTCTCCCCGTCTGTCTCTCTAAGTTTCCCAGTCGATATCCCCTGTTTTTGTGTTTCTCAGTTTCAGTCGTTTCTCTCTCAACACTATCAGTTTCTCTCTCTCTCTCTCGGTTTCCCTCCCGTTTTCTGTCGTTTTTCCTCTTTTCCTCCCCCTTTTTTTCCCCCTGGTTTGGGTGGTATTTATAGGGGCAGGGGGAGCGAGGTTGACCCTGCCCCGTCCCATCGCCGCCCGTGCATGGTGTGCACGTTGCCTACTCTTCCTTGGCGCCGACAGCGGTGCCCAATAGAGGCGTCGCTTGCGGGGCACGAGTGCTCTAGCATCTCATCATGAGATGGGTGGCATTTGACTTTGGCTCTAAAGCACGTGGGAGGAAGAGACAAGGGGAAGAAAATAAAAATTCTCTTCCCCTGCTGCACGTCCAGGGGAAGAAGAAGAAGAAACAATGCCGTCTCAAAACGACACCGTTTCGTCTCTTTTTTTTTTATGCATGAAACGATGTCGTTTTGCTTAAAACACGTCATTTATTTAAATGAAAAATGGCACCAAAGTGCCAGATTTCACATCAATCCTTCAATTTGTGTGCGTTTTGCATTTTGGTTCTTGGTCTATCAAAACATATATTTTTTTGCAATCAACCCTCCATAAATTCAATTAATAAAATTTAATTGAGTCTATTAACATTTGATTTTGTATTTTTCTTCCTCAAATAAAATTTTCTTAATAAATAGGGCTCTCACCAGTCAATGATATACTGTCAAATTTCAATATTTGTATTTTGAACCTCCTAAACCAATTTTGACCATTTTTTGGGCGCTTTGGCATCCTCTTTTCATTGATATCTTTTTGTATTATTTATTTATTTATTTATTATTATCTTTGTATAAATAAATAAATAAATAAGTTTATAATAAATATATATATATATATATATATATATATATATATTGTATTTTCTGTTTTCTTGTGTGGGGATCCAAAAATGAGTTACAACATTTGTTAAAACTTGCAATTAACTGGCTTACAAAGCATCCAATATACACTAGTCATGTATCGTTCTCACATTAAAATATGAATTTCTAAAATTACTTAATGTTTGTTCCATTATGACATTGTTTCTTTTTATTTTATTTTATTTTATAAAAAATAACTTGTTGACTCTTATAGTTATTCAAAACTTTAACTGGTCTTTAGAGATCTATGATAAGGGACATGTTAAGTCTAAGAAAAGATAATATCATCCCTGAAACATTCAACCTGAAATAGATTGCACTGTCAGTCTTGTCTTCATTGCTAATAGTTTGTTATGCTATACTATTATGATTTATTTACAAGGTGATGGTGAGTTCATCACAATATATTAAACTCTTTATTGAGGGTTCAAACCTAACCATTTTAAAAGTCCAGTTGGTTAATTTTGTCACTCTCAATTACTTAGTGAATTACCAACTCTAAGTTGATCAATCCAAATCACAACTCAAATTATATCTATGAATATACTAGTGAGCCTATATTAAGCTTAGTGAACCCAACTCAGATCAACACTTCCAACTCTAATGTAATGTCAATAAATATTAAACCTATAAAAATAGCTTTTTTTTTAAAAAAATAGAAACGTGTTATACTTCTCTTAACATTCAAAGTAATGGTTTGTTGTGAGTATATTTATTTTAAGCATAAAAAATAAAGAACAAAAAACTTTTTTTTTATTTGAGAAAAAAAAGGACAAAAGTTTGTTTTGTTAAATTTTTGGGTATGTCAGTCTAATGAGCCTTTACATTTTAACAAAAACTTATTTTGACTAATAAACTTGTCATTAAGTTCAAATATGCATGCATAATTTTTTTTTAAAAAAAATAACATAAGAACATTTTTATTCAGATGCGAATGCAAATGTTTTTTAAAAAAATTATATTTTTATACTAAAACAAGTTTTTTATAGAATGCTAAAATATAAAAAAATATTTTTTTGCCTTTATTTTTTTTAACAAACAGACTAGGAAGACAAATGTCTTTTTTTTTTTTTAACAATGATAGAATATACAAAAATGATTATTTTTTGAAGACTAAGTAAAGAACAAAAAAACATTTTTTTTTATTTGAGAAAAAAAAATATCAAAGTTTGTTTTGTTAAAAATTTGGGTATGTCGGTCTAATGAGCCTTTTGATTTTCACAAAAACTTAATATGACTAATAAACTTGTCATTAAGTTTAAATATAAATGCACAAATATTTTTTTTAAAAAAATAACATACGGATATTTTTTATTCAAATGCAAAAACAATGTTTTTTTTAAAAAAATTATATTTTTATAATAAAACAAGTATTTTTATAGAATGCTAAAATATGAAAAACATTGTTTTGCCTTGTTTTTTTTTTTTTTTTGAACTTATAAACTAGGAAGACAAATGTTTTTTTTTTGTTTTTTTACAATGATAGAATATACAAAAATGATTATTTTTGGAAGATAAAAAACTTAACATAAAACTTGATGTCCCCCCCCCTCTTTTTTTAGTTTAACGTGGGTGTCCGGGCTAGCTTACGCGCACCTCGACTAATCCCACGGGCCCTGAAGTTAACGATCATGTAAGCCTACAGTGGCCATCATATGAGTAACCCAGGGCTCGAACCTGAGACCACAGAGGGAGCAAACCTCTTGGTCCCAAGCTTTTACCACTGGGCCACCACTTGAACGTGAGTATGCTTGACCCTAACCCATCAAACCCTTGAATGTAGCCCAAAACAAACCAGATCAAATAATAAAAACCATGGCCGTAAACTCATCAATATTTATCAAGGAAAGTCTATGCCCAGCCTATTGTACATTGAAACCTAAAAACACTAACCCACAGCCCCGTTACCTGGCCCATAGCCCATCACACACATCCCAAATTAGAAGCCGAACGATCCAAAAAGAAGACGCACATTAGCCTATTGTCATACAAAACCCCTAAAGCTCATCTCTTTTACTGACCCTAATAACCTAAACACGAATTCACGCAGCAACCAGAGGCGTGGAAGGAAAGAAGGAATAGCAAAGAAACTACTGCAACTTGAAACAAACAGGATGCAAGCTTAGATTAATCAAATTGGAACTTTTTCTAAAAATCTCTTCAAAAATCATTGCAATAGCAAAATGAAATCAACTCCATTCTCTCGTCATTCTTCTATTTATACAAACAAAAACATCCATAAGCGGAAAGAATTCATGGAAGCAAGCTGAAGTTTTAAGAACAAAAAAAAAAAAGGGAACATACCTGGAAAGATGATGGTACTACTTGTTGTAACTCATTTTTGGGTCACCGGACAAAAAAATAATAAAATACAAAATAATAATAATAAATCAAACAATATTATCAAAAAAATATGACAGTGAAAAAGGATTTCAAAACACTCAAAAAAAGGTTAAAAATTGGTTGAGGAGGTTTAAAAATACAAATATTAAAATTTGACAGTATTTTATTGATTGATGAGAGCCTTGTTGACAAAGAAAATTTAATTTGAGAAAGAAAAGTCCAAAATCAGATGTTTATGGACTCAATTAAATTTTTGGAGTTAATTTGGGCTTTCATTGGAAGAAATTAAAGTTCTGGGGTCAAATTAAAGTTTTGGTCAAATCAAGGGCTTAATTGCATAAATATTGAAGTTTTATGGCCAATTAGGGACTTAATTGAAGAAATCCGAGACCAAGGACCAAAATGCAAAACACGCGCAAATTGAAGGCCTAATTTTGAATATGACGCGTATTGGCGTCAAAATCTATTTAAATGAAACGACGTGTTTTGGGAAAAACAGCGCCGTTTCATGCACTGTTCATAAAAAAAAAACTTGAAACGGTGTCGTTTTGAACGGCACCTATGCCTTCTTCTTCCCTTGGACGCGTGAAGTAGGGAAGGAAGAACAAGATTTTTTCCTCTGTTCCACCGCCAGGTCTCTCTCAAAAAGACGCCGACAACCCACTTGCTTGCCACGTGGTGGAAGAATGGAGGGGATGTACCCCTTGGGTGGTTTGGGGCGGTAGCACAATGGCCGCCATAGCCACGTCTCCTTCCCTTATTTTTGCCTATAAAAATAGGGGAAGGGGAAAACAAAAAAAGGAGAGTGTACAAAAGGGGAAGAAGAAAAACAAAAACAAACAGAAAGAGAGACAACAAGAGAAGAGAGAGAACACAAAAGAGGGGAGAGGGAAGAGAGAAGAGCAGAGAAGGTCGAGGAGACCGAAAGAGGAACAAAACTGAAAGAGAAAGAAGAACATAAAAAAAAAAACAGAGGAACAGAGAGAGAAGAGAGGAGAAGCACGTGGATATAGAGGAGAGAACCGAGAGTAAAAATAGAAAAAAGAGAAGAAGAAAATGCAGGGGTTGTTGTCTTTACACAGAAAAAGAAGAAGTATTGCAGCCGTTGCCACCGAGCTTCCCTGCCGCCGCTGCCGCGAGCCACAATCAGCACCGCCTCCACGCCACTACAGGTCAACCCTTCTCCTTTTCTTCTTTCTCCTACTTCTTCTCCTTTGCTGCCATGCTCCACTGTTCACGTAGCATGTGAACAGTGGAGGGCACTGTTCACACACGTAGATGGGCTAGGTTCGGCCCAACCCATGCATTTGGGCCTAGTTCGGCCCATTTCAATATATATATATATATATATATATATATATATATATATTAATATGTTGTGATTTGCTCACCTTTTGATTTATGTCTTTTTTTTACTTAATATCGATCTGTATTTTATGTCGTTAAAAATATAAAATCCTGTATTAAAATATCAGGTTTTCGTCAAAACTTCCAGAAATACAAAAAAAAATTGAAAAAAGAGAAAAATATTTTGGTGCATACGGCCAACTGTCCAAAGCTAAAAATCTTATTGTATTTTTCATACATAAAAAAAAAATGTTTTAGCATGCATTTTGACTTTAATAACCAGTTTATTAAAGTCAAGAGAACATTGGCCAAAATTTCAAAAACAACAAAAATTTTATTTTGTTTTGTTTTAATATCAGGGTTTATGAATTTATACGTAAAACGTATTCCCGATATTAAAAAGGTATTTTATTTTGATGACTTAAAACAATTAGGTTTTTTACCTGATAAGATAAGGATCTCCTTACAAAGGAGAAATTTTCTTGAACCATAGACAAATCAACAAATAGAAACCACAACAAGATCTTAGATTTTATCAGACATTAAAGCAATGCATCCTACCTTAGGTAGAGTGTATTTGGGGTGTTAATACATTCCCTTTACGCAACCACTCTCTGTATCTAATCTCTAAGACCTGTTAGGGTTCCTAGTGACCAGAATACTAGGTGGCGACTCCCATTCAAATTTTTCACTGATAGGAGACAAGAATTCCTTGTCTCCACACATTTGCCAGGTAGACCCTTATAATTTTTTCTTGAGGGTGGACGATCGTCGCGACGCTGCACACGTGCGACACTACTCTTGAAGAACATGAACAAATTTGTTTCATTAAGAAAAGTATGTCAATAATAGTTTTTTTATTTTTAAAAAATTAGTTTTGAGATCAACACATTAAAATGATTTGAAAACATAAAAAACATATTAATTCAAAATAAAAATAAAAATAAATTTGTTTTCAAAAGCACTTTTAAAATGCAATGCTAAACATGTCTACGCTGTGATTGGAGCAAAACATGGGTAAAAAATCACCCTTTCCATATATGTTTGCAAACCCAGATTTTATGCTAATTTAATATGAAAGGTACCAATTTTAGTCGAAAGAAGAAAGTAGTCTGTTTTATGCCAACCTTTTGATTTTGTAGATTTTATCTCAAAAAATCAAAATAGATTTGATACAATAAAAACTTATTTTAAAATATCATCACTAATGGAATAAGGGTTGAATAAGACCACAAAAGTAGGTTAATTTTTTATACATTCAAGAATAAAAAAACACGTTAAATTAAAAAATTTAGAAGTATTATTCATCAAAAGCTGCCAAAATTTAAGTTATATATGTTTAAATAGTTTTCAGAAATTAACTCTAATGGATCTATTATTATATGCTGAATTGATCCACTTATAAAAATTAACTAAAAACCTTTACTAATAAACTCAAACTCTAATTCAAACAAGCCTTGAGCTATAGCAAACAAAAATAAAAATAAAACTCATAAATCATAAGTCTTTATCTACCCAATGATCCTAAAAATCAATCTGTTATTAAATACCACCCGTTTTTTCTTCCTTGTGTAATTAGGATGAATAAAAATTCTTTGTAATAAAATGATTTTAGAACATTAATAAATTCTAACCATACTTAGAAATTATGTTGTAACTCATTAAAGATCCTTGTAAAATTAGAAAAGTTTCAAAAAAAGTTGTCACATCTTCGTAGAAAAAAGATTTTTACCAAATAAAAAGTCTATAAGTAAAAAAAAAACATAATAAAATTTAAATAGTCTGTTCCGACCTATATTACAAGCCCGTACCGAACACCGATTCACTTGAAAGTTTGCCTCAATATAAAAAATTATCTTTAAAATTTTTTGATAAAATTTTAATTCAATTCAATAATTTAGTTAAAATTATATTTAATAACGTATAATTATACCATAGTTTTACTATATAATTCGAATCTACCTTCCATAAATAAATAAAATATTGAAGGAAGATAGACTTTGGGACGCCTCACATCACGGGTGACCATAGGAGAGGTGGATGCATTGGAATTTTGAATGCCAAGCCTGTCAGTTTAAAAAAAAAAAAAAAAAAAAAACTATATATGCACGTCGTTTAAGGACCACCCACTAGTTGGCCTACTGGTATTTCCATTTACAATTTTGGGGACGAAGAACTAGCTACCTACTGATTACTCCTTTCAATGTTGGCAACTATCCAACTATAGATATTTAATCGGCTTATTTATTGCTATATTTTTATTAATATGTATGTTCAAATCAGCTTGTATGCATCTCGATTAATCACACGAGCTTTGAAATTAACGACCATATAAATCTCCAATGGCCATCAATATTAGCAACCACAAGGCTCGAACCTGAGACCTCAGAAGAAGCAAATATTTTAATCCCAAGCTTTTACTATTAGGTTAACTACTAGAAAATTGGCTTATTTTATACCATATTGCATGTGGCAAAGGCCAAAAAAGCAACGACTTTTGCTCGTGTGTGTGTGTGTCTATATAAACATAAACTTGAGAGGTATAACTCAATGAGTTAGGTCTTGAGTTTGCTCTTTAAAGATTATCAATTTGAGTTTTACAAACCTCAGGACTATTAAAGATTTACATGGTTATTAACTTTAGAATCTTAATAATAAAGTTCCGGACACCTATGATTAAAAAAATTAATATATATGAAACACCCGATGCAATGTGCTGCGTTCAAATTTTTTTTCTCCCATTTAGGATTTTTGTCTAATAAAGACACTCAAAATGCAATCATTTAGTTTTTGTTTGGTAATATAGTAATTTCTGTGGTTATATTGAAAAAATAAATATAAATTATAATTTAAAAATTATCCTGTGTTTTGCTTATTCAAATGATTTTAGTAGGAAAACATGTTTAATAAATAAGCATGCAATTGGGTAGTGTGAAACCATTAAATTACAAACAAGCATACGATCGCTAGCTAGTCAACAATCGCTAGCTAGTCAAGCTTGAGACAACCTTGAAACTTCAAGATTATGTCAACTTGATGTTTGTCAAGTTAGAGATAAGTTCATTGATGTTGGAATTTGAAGTCTCCTCCACTGATCAAGTCCTTGAAATGAAAATCACTTCTTCTTTCGACAAAGCAATGTCTTCTGTTTTCACACTTCCATGTTCATTATCTTTATAGCTGTAGATTGCCACCTTCCCTACATGGGCGGCAGGTTACTAATTCTGAACAAAAGACCGTGTGTCTCTTGGCTTTCCGCGAGCAGTGATTTTCCATATCCAAAAGCCAAGCCCTGTGGACTGCAATTCAATGTTCAAATTTGATGGCAAAAAGTAATTTAAATGAACCGGCAAATAATTCAGATCTAGATGCCATCTTCATTACTTTAGATTCGTGTAAAGTCAAATCATGCCAAAACAAGAAGCTCAATCATGTCGACTAGCTTGACTTTCCTAACTGGATCAATTCTGCCCCTGGATCTGTTATTCCAGAAAACATGACCAATATTTCCTACAGAGATGTCCATGATATTTTGTTATATGGATTTGAGCTTTCATGGTACTCAGCTTGTTGTGATTCTGTCAATGAGATCCAGTACTGCAACTATGATAGTACATATTGTGATTCATACGGTGCGTTTTCTTCTCTCTATCTCTCTCTCAGCTTACCTTAATTTGAATATAGATTTCATAACAGCACAAATCTCTCTATTTTGTACTTGATAAAAGAAGGTGTTTTATGCAAATCCATCATCCATGATCATTGTCTTGTTGTTGTGACATTGCTTAAAGCTTTATCTTGTTCTGGGTTTATCTATTTATCTCATACCCGTCCAGATATTTCATATGTTGTGAGTGTAGTCAGTCAATTTATGCACTGTCCTAGCAAAGATCATATGGATGCAGTTGTTCGAATTCTTCGATACTTGAAATCGGCGCCAGGGAAGGGACTTATGTTCTCCAAAAATGACCACGTAGATATTGAAGGCTATACAGATGCTGACTGGGCAGGAAACTTATCTGATAGAAAATCTACATCCGGATACTTCACGTTTGTCGGAGGTAATCTAGTTACATGGAGAAGCAAGAAACAAAAAGTGGTCGCACTATCAAGTGCTGAAGCCGAGTTTAGAGGTATGGCAAAGGGGCTTTGTGAGCTTCTATGGCTTAGAAGACTACTCTCAGAAATTGGCTTTGCTCCTAACTCAGAGATGAATTTGTACTGTGACAATAAGGTCGTAATTGAAATATCTCAGAATCCAATCCAGCATGACAGGACAAAACACATTGAGATAGACCGACATTTTATTAAACAGAATCTAGAAGAAAAAGTAATTTGTTTTCCCTTCGTCAGGTTAGAGGATCAACTTGCTGATATGCTTACAAAAGCGGTCTCCAACAAAAACTTTCACAACTCTCTTGACAAGCTTGGTATCAAAGACATTTTTTCACCAACTTGAGAGGGAGTGTTGGCATGAGCTGTACAAACCTACACACAATAGGAAACTATACATGTAATATTCTAGTATATCTTCTATTTATGTAAATCCCGATTGTTATGGGATATTATTTGATTTCTTTCCAAAGACAGCTAGTAGAGGTTGAAGGCTGCATTGTATAAGTATTGAGAAAGTATCAGAAATAAAAGAAAAAAGAATTCTTGAATGAAATCTCGTCACGTTTACATATATCTTCCCATTGATCATACATATTTTCTTCTTCTTGTTAGCTCTTGGTGGCTTTGAACTATATTTTTTTTTCTTCAAACTACTAGAGGTAGTATAATCAATCTTTTTTTTTTTAAGTTTAACGCGGGTGTCCGGGCCAGCTTGCGCGCACCTCGACTATTCCCACGGGCCCTGAAGTTAACGACCATGTAAGCCTCCAGTGGCCATCATATAAGCAACTTAGGGCTCGAACCTGAGACCACAGAGGGAGCAAACCTCTTGGTCCTAAGCTCTTACCACTGGGCCACCACCTAGATGGTTAGTATAATCAATCTTAACAGTACATTGTAACGACAAAAAAAGGGGAAAAAAAACGAAAAGAAAGAAAATTGATTCTACTGAAAGTGTTAATGTTTGTGTCTTCAAGCTCTTGCTATATACATATTTCCTTCATATCTCAATTAAACACAACTTCAAATCTTCATTTCCTTCCTGGCTATGATTCATTATTCTTTATTATCATCTCCCGTCTATGTTTATGGCTAAAAGCTATCCATTCTGATTTCCCATACTCCCCTACAGATCTGATCAGATCGGCAAATGGCTTGCTTCGGTGGTCCAATGCTCACTTCTTCAGGATTAACAATTTGTGGTCTCCTCCTATGATTAATAGCCTCAAATGGAACATGGATGGCTTTTCTCTTGGTAAGCCAGGCCCCTCTGGAATAGGTGGTGTGCTGCGAAACCACCATGGCCACCTTCTTGGTATGTTCTCTGTTCCAGTTGGGATTTTAGACTCTAATATTACTGAGTTAAGGGCCATTGTCAAAGCCATTGAACTATCAGCATCTAATTGTCTCTTCCACCATCAACACCTCATCATAGAATCTGACTCTGTCAATGCTATTAGTTGGATGAATAAGCCCCACAGCTGTCCCTGGAAACATCATAATCTGTTCTCCTCTGTTAATAGACTGATAGCATATTTTGGGTCCATCACCTTTTCCAATATATTTCGTGAAAGTAATTGCATGGTAGATTGCATGGCTAAACAAGGTGTGCGGAGATCAAGTGAATTTGTTGCCTGGCTTTGACTCAACCATTATTTATGTGGCCTTGCCCTTGTGTCTTCTGCCATCATGTCTTTGAATTATTTATGTTTTGTATTGTAGGGGAATGTTTAGCATTGAGCCAATTCGGATGGATATTAAATGGTTTTCTTTGCTTTTTTTTTTCTTAGTCCGCGCTTTATCCTATATATGGTTTTTTGTGCCATAGTAAGATATCGTGTGGCTTCTGTTCTTCTCTCGCCAGAATTTGGTGTTTAATAATATACACATCTTTCAAAAAAAAAAAAACGGTTCTTTATTTCAATCAATTAGGTATTCAATGACAACGCAAACCTTCAAAACTCAAGTAATTTGATGATTTCTTCTTTTATATGAACGCAGGCCTCAATGGTGCTCCTATCAGAGTGGCAATAGGTGACACATCTTGTCTTTGTCTGCCAATAAATATTACCAATTATTGAGATCACTAGTTTCTTTAAAAATTATTTGTTTTTTCTTGCAGACTTTCTGACTAATCGCATACTCAGTTATCTCAGTAAGAACCTGCCTTTTTCTTTACTCAAACATGAAGTCTAAACTGCATGCATGGAACACAATTTTAATTACATGAATTGGTTCTGCAAAGGCTGAACACTGACATGACCTTCTCTTTTCTTCGCAATGAAGTCTTTGGGCCGATAACCAAGTGTTTTCCAAGTGGAACATGGATATACTATTCAAGAAGAGAGGATGAGTTAATTTAGAGTTCTTTTTTTTGTAATCTGGAATTGTTTAATTAATGATAGACAATATGCGCAGAAAAACCATTTAAAAGCATTATATAGGGAATAAGTAATGATTAATTACTTTATTTCTTTCTTGTACATGATTGCCACTTGTTTACTATCTATAAGATTTCCCCATATTGATTTTTCTCCTTTTCTATAAATCTTGTAGGACAACCGCACTTGGGATTCTGAATTTACATAGGTAAATTACAATAACTCTGGAGTTATCATGTAAATATTGAGATTATCGAGTTCATCTAAAAAACCTTTTTAATATTATTTATTTATTTTCCAATGTCTTCATGTTTTCATATGGCAGAATACTATACGTATGTTGGGACCAAGACCATATCTTCAGATTTTCTCAGAATAATCATAGTTGTGCTCATAGCACTACTTATTTTCACTGGTAAGTACTTTCCTATGCTTCTTTGGATTCGTTGTAGAACATGAAATGTGTGCATTGTAAGATCAAAACATAAGATTAAAAGAAAAATGGAAAAGCGCAAGAAAGTATCTTCAGTGACTTTGGTTTCATGGAAATAAGCCCTTCAACTTTTTAGTTTTTCTAATTGAGTCTAATTCTTTAATTTTATTAGCAACTTTAATGACTTAAAAAAATCCAAAGCTAAGATGGATAAAATCAAAATTCACTAAGATGCTCAGTGAAAAATCTTTTTTTTCTTGCATTTTTGTAAGAAGTTTTTACCTTTTGGTGCAATGGATTTGAGATTTGAAAAAAGTTGATGCTTCCATCAATACATAGTAAGCTTGTAAGGGTTTATCAGGAGGCAAACACATCAGAAATCACATTTCATTTATAAAATAATTTTGATGCGGCAATCTATCAAAGTAGCACTATTTCATTCTGCCATTGACTGTTCTTGTTGTTTCTCTGCACAATGATATTCCGTGCAATATTATTCCTTTTTGGGCTTTCATGCCTCATGACCTATTTAATCTACACATGGCGAAGAAGGCACTTATCAATGTATGACATCATTGAAGAGTTCTTGCAGAGTAATGGACAAGACTTTACCAATGAAGTTGACACCATCGGAAAATTTACCATGTCAATGTGGTGTAACTTATAGGCTTTACCGCCGAGGGATCAAAGCGTGGTCTTATATATGAGTTCATGCCTAATGGTTCTCTTGATAAGTATATTTTTCCTAAACGAGGTAGTGTCACATTAAGTAAAGAGAAAATGTTTGACATTTCTCTTGGGATTGCTCGTGGCATTGATTATCTACATCAAGGTTGTGATATGCAAATCTTGCATTTTGATATCAAGCCTCACAATATTCTTCTTGATGAGAATTTGTTCTAAAGATTTCAGATTTTGGATTAGCAAAATTGTACCCAACAAATAATGGCATTGTGGCCCTCACTGCGGCTAGAGGAATAATGGGATACATAGCTTCTGAATGCAGACAGCAAGGCCAATGAAGATCAAATTGCCGGGGTCTGAGTCGTGTCTTGGTCTTTCTTTCTCTAAAACGAGAAGTTCCTTATACAAAAACAACCCTCCCGTAGTACTGCTTTGCGTGTCTTACAAAGCAGATGTTTATAGTTTTGGGATGTTGTTGATGGACATGATAGGAAGAAAGAAGAACTTGAGTGAATTGGTAGAGGATGCGAGCCAAATCTACTTTCCTTTGTGGGTTTATGAGCAGGTTTGTGAAGGAAATGACCTAGAAGTACCAGGAGACACCACAGAGCAAGAAAAGAAGATAATTATAGTGGCATCATGGTATATACAATTAAAACCCGAGGATCGTCCCTCAATGCATGAAGTTGTAAAGATGCTCGAAGCTGATGCTGAATCCCTGAAAATGTCTCGTAAACCTTTTCTCACCACTCGCAACAAATGCCAAAACATGATGATGTGGCCAATCAATCAAATCTGTCAAGTTATTGTATAAATTCCTCATATCAGTTTGGTCGTTAATAAATATATAATTGTTTGTTTATAGATTTCAATAATGGATTAATGAAGCATCCAAGATGTATTTATTATATCAATCAAGCTCTTCATGCTTTTATTGAATCCAAGTAATAGCAAGAGCATCACACGCCAAAAATTATATCATTAATCTTAATACCTATATATTCATGAATGATTTAGTTTGATTTGCTCTCAAGTAAAACTAAACATCTTCTTTTTCTTTTTTATATAGTTTGATTGATACAATATCTGAAATCAACTTTTTCGACCAAGAAATATTTAACATTATCAAGATTTAATGCGAGACATAACCTGTCGAGGCACCACTGTAGTGAAAACCATAGCAACCAATTAACAACATTATAAATAAAGGTAGAGTAATGTCTTAATTTCATGATTATCTATCAGAGTACGTCCACACAAAAAAACCTTTGTTTATAAAACGAAAAAGAAGTCCATTCTTCATAAATCAAGTGGTCTCAAGCATGAGAGGGCCTTTATTCCATAAAATATGGTGATTACTTGTGGGTCGCAACCAAAAAGTATATTATGTGGCTGAAGAAGCAGCATGTTTTATTCTCTTCATGTTCATCTTGCATATGTCCAAATGACTTCAATACAGATGTCTCAACAGCTAGTACATGAACTTGCATATTCAAATTTTGTTTGCAGGGAAAAGTGCTACATTCAAGCACCAATAAGCAGTAATATTGTTGATTCATGAGGTATTCTGATCAAATGTAATGATTCACAATCACCCCATGAAGATGCATTGATGTCTACAAAATATTTTACAAGAACAGAGAGAAATGAATGTATTGATATATGCCTATAACATCTTATAGTAGCAGATCAAGGCAGCAAGGGCCTCACTCTATGATACCTTTGGGACTTGCACGCAACCTCAGTTACGAACTCCTCAATATTCTTATTAGAGCTTCCACCTACATCTACTGCCATTTTGGCTATTCTCTTCAATTTATCAGAACTCCCTCTTATCGCATTGCTTCTTTCACTTTCCAGGACTTCCCTTATGCACCTTTCTACCTCTTCTTTGGTGACAATCCCCTTTTCATTTACATTTACTCTAACTCCAACATGCCAAACATCAGTGATATACTTAGCATTGGTTGGTTGATCAATCCACTGTGGCATTGCCACCATTGGCACTCCTAAGCTCAATGCCTCGAGTGTTGAGTTCCACCCACAATGAGTAATGAAGCATCCAACTGATTTGTGAGCCAGAACTTGTAGTTGAGGACACCATTTTATGATTAGGCCTATGTCTGATGTCTCCTTTACAAAGTCCCTTGGAAGTTTACTCTTTTCTGACTCTCTTATTATCCATAGGAAGCACCTATTGCTTCGTTTAAGACCCCAGGCCAGCTCTGCCATTTGCTCTTCTCCGACGGTAGCCAGGCTTCCAAATGAGACATACACAACTGGAAGCCACTTCATGCAAACATCTGAATTAGGCTTGAAAAGGTTTAAGCCATAATCTTTGTCATCTCCTAACCATTTGTCCAAGAACATTGATGGAATCATTGGTCCTATTGGTTTGATTGGCCATTTATTGATTCTCATCCAGTTCACTACCGGGTACAGAAATAGCAAAATGTCAAGCAGTATTCAACATCCAATGAATGAACAAAAGAAATGACTATATTATGAAGGAATAGGAGTTCACACTTCAACTTCAAGCTCATTAAAGCTGTTCCATATCAGCCATCTTGCTTCAAGAAAATTTGAGAACTGACCAAGGAGGAGTTCTCGTATAGCTGGATATGAACCTGCATCACTAACAAATGATGGTAGATCATTGAACTCAAAATGGATATTCACTGCCATTATATCTATTAATGAGGTTGGATAAGCTGTGAGGCATTGTGAGCTTGTAACGCTCGAAATACTTATCAATGTTTGCTGCCATTTCACCTTCCTTGGATCCATCAAAGATTGGTTCCAAATTGATGGAATAGTTTAATAAAATATCACTCTGCAATTTCTGTCCTTCTCATCAAATTGTTTTTTTCTGAACATATGAAGGTCCACGTCCTGGATTGAACTAGATAAATGTCTTCAAAATATATGCCCAAGCAAATCATAGGCAATACATGTGCATTATTGTGAAGAGATTAGAATCAAAAGTATCTTCCATCGTGGGTGATAAATCACCTCATCAGTTATGTAATTTGCTTTATTTGGATTAACGAGTTTCAATTATTATTATTTTCTAACTCTAATTTGCTAGAAAAAATAAAATACAAATGCATTGTGCATAAGGTGACATAATTTAAATCATTTGGTGCTTCTCAACATAGCTACCAGTACATTAATGGTAGTATCAAAAGTTCCACCTTTGCTTGTAGCCTCGATAGCCAGCTCTTTCCATTTCTTGGAATTCATTTTCATTTCTCTACCTCTATCTCCCTCCATCTTCAACGAGTTTAGAATTCGTTTGTTGATCACTCCATCCTGGCATTGTCACCATTGGCACACCCAAGCTCAATGCCTCGATTGTTGAGTTCCAACCGCAATGTGTGAAAAAACCTTATTTGCTAGCACTTTCACTTGAGGACTCCAATTCACTAGCAATCCCTTATTCTCCATTTCTTCAACAAACTCTTATGGGATCTTCCCTTTCTCACCACCCACAAGAAGTGAAAATTTGCTTGTTGCTTAGAGTAGCACAGCTACCAAAGGACACATATACAACTGATGCAGTGGGCTTAGTGCTGAGCCAATTGATAGAAAGAGATGCGTCTATTTCACAGAGACTAATACCGTAGTCATCCTCATCATCAATACTCTTGTCCAAGTATATTGATGGGATTGTTGGTCCAATTGTCAATAACGGGCAAACTTTTGACATTGTATCCACTACCTGAAGGAACAACAAAATATTTGTGGAGATTTGGACCCTTAATTTACATAACATAAAAACACAACAAGTTCAAATTATTTATCTCTAAATATTCATGATTCTGTTACCCTTACTGCTAAGAGTTTCAAATTTTAATCATTTACAATTCACAATTATTTGGGATGGAATTGATGGAATTGATGAAATTAATTGGTTTGGGATGGAAATTGAAAGAGAATGAGATTTTACCAGAAACCGTAAAAGAAGTGCAAATAGTTTTAAAGTCCAATTATGCGGTACAAAATTGCCTACCTCACACTCCAGCTTGTAGAAAGTGTCGATGAGGATCCAATCAGCCTTGTCCAAATTAGCAAACTGACTCATGGTCATCTTAACATTAGCAGGATATGAATCTAGTAGAACAACAAATGTTGGCAAGTCTTGAAGCTCAAGCAGTAGTGGTAATCCCTCGATCAACACAGGGGTTGAAGAAACTGGCATCTTTAACGCTTCATGGTAGACATTGTAAAAGATGTAATCAACAGCACAAGCATGTGTAAAAAAAGCAGAAAAAATAACCCGAAATCCTTTGCCACATCGAGAGCCCAAGCCAAGAAAGGCTCGTATATTACAGCATGGATAGGGCTTGAAGAGGTTTGGTATCTGTTGATGAGATCTGATAGGGTTTTTGGACCAACATCATGTAGGCTTGAAAGATAGGGTTCCCTGCTACCAGCTTGATTAAATCCATCATCATAGCCATCTGATATGGTATCGAGTTGAATGGGACCAATTGATGAGGATATGAATTTGGTGATTACGAAGGTGACTTTGAGCCCTTTGGAGAACAGACGTGGCTAGAGAATTGCAGCATGGGATTTATGTGGCCTGCGCCTGGCAATGGAACTACTAGTACATGGCTCCTATTGACCATCTTTTCCATCTCTCTCACCCTCTCCGTAGGGCTCATTGTTGATTCATTTCAATAGTGAAAAGAGTCTTTTGGAAGTGAGTGGATGGTTAGGAACTCTCCACGTTATCAACGATGACATATACTGCAGATTACAATACAGTGAATATTAATCAAAAGAATATGAAAAAAAATAAAAAAAAATTGAAAGGGGTGAGATTAAAAAAGAATTCCAATTCTATAAATTATTAAAAATAAAAAAAATAATCAAAAGAATAAAAATTAAATATAAAGGATTAACAAATTGAAAAATTGTTCTAAAATATGTAGAGGACATGCTCGAAAACTTAGGAAGAAAGGGAGCACAAGGGGAAATATTATATCATGATCTTCAGGATTAAAAATTGAAAGGAAGTAAGGGCCTTGGTTAAATATCAATAGGTTTATCACTAGGGAGATATGATATCATGATATCCTAGCATGATCTTTAAGTTCATAGGATATCCTAGCATGATCTTCAAGCTAATGGTGAGAGAATGAACCATAAGCTTGTCACGTGGCATTAAGAACCAAAAGCTTGTCATTGGTAGAAATGTAATGAGCTTAAATGTTTTCATTAAAAAATTTCTTCCAGATAAAGTTATAATCCACTTCAACTAGATTGGAAGACAAGGAAAGGACTCGAAAGTTATTAACCTATAGGCAAGCAAGGTGTTCTGTTGAGAGTGACATGGGATTCTTTAAGAAGCATATAAACCAATAAAGTTCTCTACCTATGAATGTCATTGCTTAGTGTCATAATCTAATTTTGAACCCTTTAAATTTATCTTATAAAAAAATGTGTATTTAAAAAAATCCAAAAAAATATATAATATAAAATCCAAAAATATTTTTGAGACACGAGGAGATAATCTTCAAGCTGCAAAAAATCAAAATACCAAAAAAACAACTAGATTATGATAGTTTGACAAGATATGATGGAAAAAGGAAGAAAATTAAGGTTAAAATTCAAACTTGATCAAAATTGGAAGGAAATATTCCAAACTTCTAACAAGTTTAATTGACTTATTTAAGGACTTAATTAAAGAAAAAATAAGTTTAAAAAGTCTATTGGACAAAAATTGAAAGAATTAATTAAATTCAAGGACTTAATTAAACTTCTAATGGGTTTTGTAGATTTAATCAATGACTCAATTGAAAAAAAATCAAGTTTAAAGGTCTAATTCGAATCAATTCACAAAGTTTGTAATATTAGAGACAATTGAAATTTTAAAATGCTAAATTGGTGTAAATAAGGGCTTAATTAAAAGAAATTTGAAATATAAATTTTCAATTGAAGACCACATTGAAAAAATCTAAAATCAAGAACCACTTTGGCATCAACACATTTTATCAAAATTATTCAAAAATATTTAAAAATTAATTTAAAATAAAAACAAATCAAATTAGGTATCGAGCATGTACATGCCTCTAATGTTGCGCGATAGTGTCATCCCTTTCTTCTTTTTTTTCTAGTTTTTTTTCCCCTCGCACACCGTTTTCAAAAGTTCACCATGATGGTGGATAAGAAATGTGGAAGAACATGGTTTGATTATATGGGCGAACATTGTTTGTTTCCTTTGTTTTGTTTGGGCCGTATTAATTCATGTTATGGGCTGAGTGTATATATTTTTGTTTTACATGGGTTGCACATTTTATTTGGTTTTATATACAAAAAACAAAAAATCATTCCTTATATTTTTAATTATATATGGAAACGTCTCTCGAAAATAAAAAATAAAAAATCATATTTTCATAAATAATAAAAATAAAAACAACATACAAGGCATGATTTAAGGTGTATTTGACACCCTGTTCCCTCAAATTTTGAAAATTTGAAATTTTTTTACTTAAAATAAATTATTATTTTTTGTTTTTTTGGATCGTTTTGCTGATGTCAAAAATATATTTTAAAAAATAAAAAATTATTTATCTCTAAATATTCATGATTCTGTTACCCTTACTGCTAAGAGTTTCAAATTTTAATCATTTACAATTCACAATTATTTGGAATGGAATTGATGAAATTAATTGGTTTGGGATGGAAATTGAAAGAGAATGAGATTTTACCAGAAATCGTAAAAGAAGTGCAAATAGTTTTAAAGTCCAATTATGCGGTACAAAATTGTCTACCTCACACTCCAGCTTGTAGAAAGTGTTGATGAGGATCCAGTCAGCCTTGTCCAAATTAGCAAACTGACTCATGGTCATCTTAACATTAGCAGGATATGAATCTGGCAGAACAAAAAATGTTGGCAAGTCTTGAAGCTCAAGCAGTAGTGGTAATCCCTCGATCAACACAAGGGTTGAAGAAACTGGCATCTTTAACACTTCATGGTAGACATTGTAAAAGATGTAATCAACAGCACAAGCATGTGTAAAAAAAGCAGCTGCAAATAACCCGAAATCCTTTGCCACATCCAGAGCCCAAGCCAAGAAAGGCTCGTATATTACAGCTTGGATAGGGCTTGAAGAGGTTTGGTATCTGTTGATGAGATCTGATAGGGTTTTTGGACCAACATCATGTAGGCTTGAAAGATAGGGTTCCCTACTACCAGCTTGATTAAATCCATCATCATAGCCATCTGATATGGTATCGAGTTGAATGGGACCAATTGATGAGCCAAGCTGCCTGGACTTGGATATGAATTTGGTGATTACGAAGGTGACTTTGAGCCTATTGACCATCTTTTCCATCTCTCTCACCCTCTCCGTAGGGCTCATTATTGATTCATTTCAATAGTGAAAAGAGTCTTTTGGAAGTGAGTGGATGGTTAGGAACTCTCCACGGTATCAACGATGATATATACTGCAGATTACAATACATTCTTCGAACTTGCATGTTTTAATTATTAGATTGATGGCTTACTTATAAAATCGGATGTGGTGATCCGATCACATGTTGGGTAATATAATCAATGATTAAAATAACTTTATTTTAATTAAAAAACATTTTTTTAAAAAAAAGTTGATAGTTGAGTTTTGATTTAAGTCGATTCGAGTTTTTAATCGAATCACATTAAGTCAATCTTTTTTTATTTTTCTTCAACCAAGTCAGTTCAAGCTCAAAGTTGACCGGATTGACTATTAGACTATTATAAATTTTAACTAGAATTGAAGGACTGGATTGGATATCAATGAAATTAAAAATCTAATATGCTATAATCATTAATCTCATATATTAAATTGTTTTATGTTTTGTAAGTAATCATATTCTTCTAAATATTCACAATAATTGATTTGTAATTTATGACTAGATTTGTGGTCATTTGCCACCATAAACCAGAATATTTTTTTATTAGTAAAAAAAGATGCTCGGGTGACACATGTATGTTTTTAAAAAAATATAAATAAAAAAAGAAGAGTTTTGTCTCTAATTAAATAAATACTAAAGAATAAAACCGAATAAATATGAGTTTAAAGAAAGGAAAGAAAAAAAAACAAGCAAATCTAAGTGAACCTTCTAAACCTTTGTTAACCTTTAAAATCCACAACTCATGAAATTTTATACTCGAGCACAATCAAAAAGCTCAAACCCCAACCAATTTAATATTGAATGATGAAATAAAAAAAATCAATTTAAAAAAATTTGAAAAGTAAAAAAAATGACAATCAAAACAATGATAATCAAATTTGATAGGAAAAATGAGGATGAAATAGTAAAAAAAACCCATAAAAACAGTGAATAGTAATCAAAAGAATATGAACAAAAATAAAAAAAAATAAAAAAATTGAAAGGGGTGAGATTAAAAAAGAATTTCAATTCTATAAATTATTAAAAATAAAAAAAAATAATCAAAAGAATAATGATCAAATATAAAGGATTAACAAATTAAAAAATTGTTCTAAAATATGTAGGGGACATAAGCTTGTCACATGGCATTAAGAACCAAAAGCTTAAAAAATTTCTTTCAGATAAAGTTATAATCCACTTCAACTAGATTGGAAGACAAGGAAAGGGCTCCAAAGTTATTAACCTATAGGGAGGCAAGGTGTTGTGTTTGAGAGTGACAGAGGATTCTTTAAGAAGCATATAAACCAATAAAGTTCTCTACCTATGAATGTCATTGCTTAGTGTTATAATCTAATTTTGAACCCTTTAAATTTATTTTATAAAAAAAATATGTATTTAAAAAAATCCAAAAAAATATAAAATATAAAATCCAAAAATATTTTTGAGACACAAGGAGATAGTCTTCAAGTTGCAAAAAATCAAAATACCAAAAAAACAACTAGATTATGATATTTTGACAAGATATGATGGAAAAAGGAAGAAAATTGAGGTTAAAAATCCAAACTTGACCAAAATTGGAAGGAAATTGAGGTTGAAAATCCAAACTTCTAACAAATTTAATTGACTTATTTAAGGATTTAATTAAAGAAAAAATAAGTTTAAAGTCTATTGGACAAAAATTAAAAGAATTAATTAAATTTAAGGACTTAATTAAACTTCTAATGGGTTTTGTGGATTTAATCAATAACTCAATTGAAAAAAAAAAATCAAGTTTAAAGGTCTAATTCGAATCAATTCACAAAGATTGTAATATTAGAGACAATTGAAACTTTAAAATACTAAATTGGTGTAAATAGGGGCTTAATTAAAAGAAATTTGAAATATAAATTTCAATTGAAGACCACATTGAAGAAATCTAAAAATCAAGAACCACTTTGGCATCGACACATTTTATCAAAATTATCCAAAAATATTTAAAATGTAATTGAAAATAAAAACAAATCAAATAATAATAATAATAATAATAATAATAATAATAATAATAACAGGTTTAATCTCAATTCCAAATGATCATTCCCTCTATAAGAAGTGTCAGCATACCTTTCAAAAGCTGTTGAATGGGAGTTTCTCCATCATCTTTGGCAATTCCTTGACTCCATCATCATTGGAAACTCCGTGACAAGTACAGAACAGTGGGCGAGTTTAAGAGTCCATGTCCTAAAGAATTTACGCATGAAGATGAAGATGACATAGAATCCAGCTCTGTTGCATGGGCTAGCGATCGTGATTTTCTCCTTCAAATAATCTCAGATTTTTCTGTTGAGCTGCCCCCTGAACCTACAGCGAGTTAACTCATAACTTGCTCATAAGAATTGAAGGGTTCAGCAAGCATTCAACAGAAGTACCTATAGGAGCATGAATCTCCTTTTCTGTTCTCTCCTGCTAGCATCGTTCTTGGGCTATACATCAGTCACCATTGCTATGTTCTGATGTTTCAAAAGACTCCTAGAATTTGCTTGACTTGCATTTTTATAGCTAAATTCCTAGCAAGCTTCCACTTCAGCTTCTATAAATTAGGTATCGAGCATGTACATGCCTCTAATGTTGCGCGATAGTGTCATCCCTTTTTCTTTTTTCTAGTTTTTTTTTTTTTTTTTTTCTTGCACACCGTTTTCAAAAGTTCACCATGATGGTAGATAAGAAATGTAGAAGAACATGGTTTGATTTCGGTTTGATTATATGGGCCGAACATTGTTTGTTTCCTTTGTTTTGTTTGGGCCGTAGTAATTCATGTTATGGGCTGAGTGTATATATTTTTGTTTACATGGGTTGCACATTTTATTTGGTTTTATATACAAACAACAAAAAATCATTCCTTATATTTTTAATTATATATGGAAACGTCTCTCGAAAATAAACATAAAAAATCATATTTTCATAAATAATAAAAATAAAAACAACATACAAGGAATGATTTAAGGTGTATTTTACACCCCGTTCCCTCAAATTTTGAAAACTTTTTATTTTTTTTACTTAAAATAAATTATTATTTTTATATTTTTAAATCGTTTTGATTTGATGATGTCAAAAATAGTTTTAAAAAATAAAAAAAAACTTTATTTTAATTCATTTCTAAACAAAAAATAATTTGAACCGCCACCGTTAACACAATCTTAAACACACCCTTAGCATCTTTAAATACAAAAATTCAAGAAAAATAGTTTTGTTGATATATTTGCAATCATTTTTAGATTTAATAACTAGTTTATGAAATACATTAGAACTTGGTTTGCATTTTAAAAAAATTATTTTGATTGTTTGAATATTAAGTATTACAAACTTATATGTAAGGACGTATTCCAGATATTAAAAGAAAATTATAAAAGAAATGGACATTAAAATGGTTAAGATTTAACTTGATAAGATAAAGATTTTTTTACTGATAAGAACTTTTTCTAAACCTTATAAACATACCAATAGTTAGAAATACAAAACAATAAATTAGTTTATATTAGACAAACAAACAATACAACTTACCTTAGGTAAGATGTACTAGGAGCGATACATTCTCCTTATATACAATCAAATCCTTTATCTAGACCCTGAAACCAGTAAAGGTTTCTAGTAATCAAAATACTAAGTGGTGACTCCATTCTTTTTTTTTTTACTAATAAGAAATAAGAATTTCTTGTTCTTTTCTTCATCACCACAAAGATCTTGCTTCGACAAAAAGATCGTCGCAATGTCACATATGTGCAACACTTATTATTGTAGTTCAGTCTTGGAGCGTGCTACAACATCTTGCTTCTTAGTTGTACATGATATTTATTCTACTGTAAAGAGTGTTTGGTGTAATGTATGTTGTGGTCTAGAATCCCCTTTAAGTATCGAATAACTAGTTTAACAACAACAACAACAAGATGATTTGTACAAATTTAAAAATAGAAGAGAATAATTTTATTTAATAATTTAATATATATGAATTAAGTTAACTCATGTGGAGTTTATATAGCTATATAACAAGACATATAAAGAAATAGAATAAAATAAATTATATAAAATGCTTGATCATCTCTTTTAATTAGATAATTGAAATATTTTTTTTTATCCTTTTATTAATTAGGAAATCATCAAGAATATTTACCTTGATTATTTTCTTAACATGTCACAATTTCTTAACGCGCTCCCTCAAACTCATGATAATTTTACTTTTCATGCGTTTGATGTATATTAACACTATTTATATTGCCGTTGTAACCTCATCTACTTGTCAAAATGATCACAATCAATAAACAATCTTATTTGGTCATTAAATAAAATTTTGGTTGAGGTTGTTATATATGCTTGCAACAATAAAAAAGCAGAGGGAACAAAAATGTTCAATAAATCAAATTCCAAGTCAAACTTTCATGCTTGCTACTTGGATGTAACAATAAACAATGAATACCATAAAGGCATAATGATGGTTTTTATAACAATAACAATGAGAGTATTCAAACTATTTAAATAATAGAGATTTTAAGGATGATGAATCAACAAATCATGAATTGATGTATCATTAAAAAAGATAATAAATAAAAAATCATCTAGAGAATGAAGAGGATTGAAACAAGTTGTTTTAAAGTGGTTAAATAAACAGCTTAAAATAGCCTGAAATAAAAACAAAAGCTAATATTTAGAGCAATAACTTGCTTTGATACCAAATTAAAACTAAGAAATGAATAGCATGGTTCAAATGGAACTCAACAATGTTATATAGATCCATATATATATATATATATATATATATATATATATATATATATCAAAAATTAAAATATAGAGATGTTATCTAATCATAGTGTGATCTTCAGGAGATGTTATTTAATCCTAGCATGATATTTAGAATTATAGAATATACATACTAGCTAGCATTATCTTCACAATCTTTAGCATGATGTTCGATTATGAGATATCAAATCTTTAGCGTTGCAAGGTATTGTAGCTTTCTTCCATGCTTAAGTTGCTTGATTGTTGATCAAGTGGCGATTCTTTCTCACTGGTTTGGTGACGTTCAATGCTTGTCAATTAATCCTTTGAATGGTGAGATATGCATACATTCAAAATGAGCATTTATCATAAATTAAAGATATCTTATATTATCATACTTGTTATTATAAAACATGCTTAAGTTAGGGAATTTAATGATACTTTAAATGTAATATGATGATATAAAACCTTAATGAAAATGCACTTTTAAGTACTAATCACCTCATCTACCAAAAGCTACTGGGTCTGGTTTAGTAGATGAACCCAACGCTATTGAGTCTAACTTCCAAGCCAAGCCCGAAACACTTCCAAAAGGAGCCAACAACGTTGGATCCTACTGCTCAATAGGACCCAATAGTATTGGGTTTAGCTCAGCCATATCCAAAATACTTCAAAAGGGATGTGGGTCTAGCTGCCTAGTAAGACCCACCGATCTTGAGTCTAGGTGGGGAGCTGGACTTAATATCCTTGGGTCTAGCTATGCACCCATACCCAAATAAATTATTATTTGTATTATAACTATTATAAATTTTATTATTATTAATATTATAAATTTTATTATTTGTATTATAAATTTTTTGTATATAATTAAAAGCATTAATGTAAAAAATAGTATTATTGGTATTATAAATAATATTATAATTAACAGTATTAAAATTAAAAAATAGTATTATTCATGTTATAAATATTATTATTTTTACTATAATTAATAGTATTACTATTAAAAATAGTATTATTTATGTTATAAATATTGTAGAGCCCCAGGAGGCATTCCTCTACTATGTTGTTTTGTCAAGAATTATGGTTGGGGGCATTGCCTCCTCTACTATGATTTTTGTCAAGAATTACAGCTGGAGGCATTGCCTCTTCTGTTAAAAGCTATGGGGCTGGCTTGGTAGCTGGAGTCAACGCTATTGGGTCTGGCCAAAAACACTTCCAAAATAAGCCACTAGTGTTGGGTTCTGCTTCCCAGCATGGCCCAATAATGTTTGGTTTGGCTAAGTTAGACCTAAAAACACTTTAAAACGGGGCTGGGTTTGGCTGGGTAATAGGATCCAATGTCCTTAGGTCTAGTTGTGCAGCCACATCTAAGGATATTATTATTTGTATTATAAATATTATTATTTTTATTATAATTAAAAATTATTAATTTTAAAAAAATAGTATTATTCGTGTTATAAAGTAATACTATTTTTAGTATATTTAAAGGTATTAATATAACAAAAATATTATTATTTGTGTAATAAATAATATATTTGTACTATAATTAAAAGTATTAATATAAAAATAGTATTATTTGTGTTTATAAATATTATTTTTATTTTTATAATAATTAACAGTATTAATATCAAAAATATTATTACTTGTGTTATAAATAATATTATTTTTATTATAATTAATAGTATTAATATTAAAAATAGTATTATATGTGTTATAAATATCATAAGAACTTAGGTCAAATGAGTTTAATATTATTATTAATATTGTAAATATTATTATATGCATTAATATTATTAAATGTGTAAAAAAAATTATTATTATAAAAAAACATAGAATTAATTTGAAAGGTAAAATCAATTATTTTTGTTATTGTTGTTGTTAACTTGGGTCAGACATTCCCTTCTCAGACCCAAGAAACTTGGGGCTGAAAAAGAACACCTAACCTAAAGAGCTTGGGTGTAGCTAGAGCGCAGACCCAAATCTCTTGGGTCTTACACCAGACCTGACCCAAGACTTTTTGGTTTTTCTTCTGGATCCAATCTCTTAGGTCTTGCGTTAGGATCTAAGGCTAATGAGTCCTGTTTCAGGACCCAATGCTTTTGGGTCCAGCGTCAAGACTCAAGGCTAATGGGTCATGCGTCAAAAACCCAAGGTTCTTGGGTCTTAGGTTTCTAAATATAATTATTTGTATTATAAATATTATTATTTTTATTATAATTAAAAGTGTTAATATCAAAAATATTATTGTTTGTATTATAAATATTATTATTTTTATTATAATTAAAAGTATTAATATTAAAAAAAGTATTATTTGGGTTCTAATTATTATTATTTTTTAATCAATAAATAATCCATTTTAGATTTCCACTAAGTTATTTTCCACAGGTGGATACAAGGTTTTTTTACATAAAAAATAAATATTAATTATCTACTTATACTTTGTCATGGACATAAAAAATAAAAATACAGATTTTTTAAACAGATTTTTTACATTAAAAATTATAATAGTAGATAAAAAAAGCTGATATATATATATATCACTCTGTTTGCTAGGCCATCTCCAGGACAAGCTCTCCTTCCCATCCCAAAGGGGATGAACTTGCATGCACCAACTCTGCCTGCAGATTCAAATCTGTCAGGCTTGAAACTCGTGGGCTCATCCCACAGTGATGAGACACAACCCAGAGCCCCAGAGTTTCACGTTGATGAATTGTTTAATACGCTGACACAAAATTTGATGAAGCGGTGGAGAGAATAACAGGTGGCTTTAGGCATCATTTGTGGTTTTGTTTCCCTCTTTAGTGAATGAAACTCTAAGAAATTGAAATGGGAGATGATACCAAAAATTGAGTGAATCAAAACAAAAACATCATTTTTCCTTAACAAGTTAAATGATTGAATCAACATAAAAAGGGTTAGGTTTGACTAACCAACATGGCCTTTGATTATGTCATCAGTGTAGTATTCAGGCTGTTCTTCTTGCAAAGCGAGAAACCGGTTTATCATAGTGTTTCTGTCCCTGTCATCTCGATGCTCATCAACCAGTCCTTGTAAGAACACATCCATCTTCTTACTTAGTCTATCCAACTTCTTCAAGTGGCCTGTAATATCAACCCACTGCAACATTGGAATCAGATCCCCCACATTTATCATGGAAATATATGCAAACAACTCTTCCAAGATCTCCCTAAAAATCCTGGCCTCGTCGATTTCCTTAACATCTACGCCATAATACCTCTTTCCCGCAACCATTCTCATTATAATATTACTCGTCAGGTCCAAGAGCATGGATCTCAACTCTACCTTAGCATAGTTACCATGCTTGGAAACACCGTGAAGTCTACGCAGTAAGACCATGACTTCCTCTCTTCGGATGCTAAACAAGGAAGTGAGGCGTGGAGAGGAGAAGATTTCAAGAGCGTTTATGCGGCGGAGGTTGCGCCAATGGTCGCCGTATTCGACTGTGCCCATGGTGGTGTTGTTGTAGTTTAAGTACTTGCTGACCGAAAAGTGAGGACGGTTGGCCAAGACAATATCGTTCTTGGTGAAACATTCTTCCACGGCCGATGGTGAAGATATGACAACGGCAAGGCGGGAACCGAGTTTGAGAGAGAATATGGGACCGTGTTTTTCTGAGAGGGAGTGGAGTGTTCGCTGGATAGGTTGTTTGAGGAGATGGAGATGGCCTATAATTGGAAGAGCAAAAGGGCTTGGTGGGAGATTACTGATCATCTTGCCTTGATTTCTTTTCTGGAGCAAGAACTTGGTTGAAAGAACAAGAAACACAAAGCATGGAAGAAGAAGAGAGTAGCAAATGGTGAGGGGGGGTCGAAGGAATGTCTCAGAAATCAGTGTTGTTGGCTAGTATGAAGCAGAGGGATGCAAATACAGGGAATAAGATGGTTTATGAACTCCATCCTGTGATGACACTCACATCCAGTAATCCTACTTGTATGCAGGGATTATGATGGGAAAGTTACTCCTGAGGAGGTGGCAGCTGCTGCGATGTACTTGAAGGATACATCAGGCAAGGAAGGCATCCAAGAACTCATCAGCTGCTGCGATGTACTTGAAGGATGTATCATTTTGAATGTGTCTGCATGTTTCAACATTCATCACTTTCTTCTTATTAGAGGATTAATGCATTTGTTGTCTTGAGCTCAGCTCCTACATGCAAACTGGTTTTGGTTCTAAGAAGCCACATCTTATTTTTCTGAATTATAGAAGACATCTTATCATCTTTCCTCTTTTTACCATGCCACATGAAAAAATATTTCTTCGCCGCTAAAGCAAACAAGTCATACCACTTATTTACCAAGAACCTAGTCAACAGATAATTTTCTCAATCCAATTGGGTGTTTTGAGTTGCTTATGAAAATCTATCAAGGGTCAGAAAATTAACATGATGCTTTTCTTCTACCTTGTAGTTTTTCTCTGCTTCTTGTCATTTTGTTGAGCATTTGCTAAATTTAGTATTTTCTTCTTTTTTACCTTGTATAACTGATGCCTAGATCATTTTGAATCGAACAGATGGAAAGATTCTTGTGGAAGATATTGTCAAATTAGGCAGTTGGACGGAAGATGCCAAAGCAACTGAAGAGAGGGAGATGTAAAACAATTTTCCTTCAAATTCTTTCCTGCTGTTGTCTGGATAGCACCCTACCTAACGAATAGTTTATTTAACGATAAAATGGCATGCCATCTAATGTGATTAGGACCCATATCTGTTAGGGTCATATATATACAAGTAACCTTGGTTTTCCCAGCTCATTGATAAAGCTGGACATGCTTGCTAGTGCTGTAAAAGTGAATTCTGATGAATATATAAATGATATAGGTACACAGTACAGAACAAGAAATCGATATATTGGGCGTGACAGTTATATCTCGTGCCTTGGGAAATAAAATGCTCTGTGCAAGTTTATTCTTGAGATTGAGAAATCATGCTTTTGCATATGGTGTTGATCTAGTTGAATCAGGTGGATGTGTAATCAAGTTTATGATTGAGGCAAACTACATCAGCTAAATAAGATGCATTTTCAAGTTTTAAGGCCATGCATATGTAGGCTTTCACACCCTTGAATCTTTGGTTTCATGGAACTTCCTTGCAAGTTCTGCTGCAAATTCCGTAATATTCTTTTCAGAGCTTCCGCCTTCATCCACTGCTGTTTTGGCCAGTTTCATCCATTTCTCAGAGTTCCTTCTACCTCTTCTTTAGTGACAAATCCCCTTTTCATTTTCCTTCACTCTAACCCCTACATGCCAAACATCGGCAATGCACTTTGCATTTGTTGGTTAACCATTGGCACTCCTAAGCTCAACGCCTCGAGTGTTGAGTTCCACCCACAATGAGTCATGAAGCAACCAACGACGGACTTGTGAGCCAGAACCTCTAGCTGCGGGCTCCAGGTCACAAGCAGAGATTTCTTTGATGACTCCTCCACAAAGTTGCTTGGAAGTTTTTTCCTTTCCGATTCTCTGACTACCCACAGGAAGCAGCAGGCACTCCTCTTTAGGCCCCAAGCAATTTCTGCCATTTGCTCCTCTCCAAGTGCAGCCATGCTTCCAAATGACACATAAACCACTAAGCCAGTTTCCTTTGAATCTAGCCACTCATTGCACCCGTCCGGATTGGGATTGAAGAGGCTGAGACCGTACTCTTTATCGTCCTCCAGCTGCTTGTCCAAGTAAAATGATGGGATCATTGGTCCTATTGGCTTTATTGACCTTTGGCTTGCCGGCCAGTTTACCGCCTGATGGAATTCAACAAAATTTTGAGTGCCATTGAAGTAAAAGGAGCATACTTTGAAATATGGTATCGTCTTGTGAGCAAAGAAAAGAGATTGTAAGTAGGAATTTGAATCATTGCTGCTCTCGTTTATGTTGCTTTGTTTGTCAATCATTTGTTGACTGCTTGCTTGTTTGATCGCACTTATTTTCAAGTATTATTTGTCATAATACTTGAAAACTTTGTGGACTTTTGTTGAAACTCAAGGCAACTGCTGAGCCACTTTATGTGAGGTTTGCTCAATAAGTAAGCATAGAGGCCCATTCCTCCTCGTGTCTGGTCTTCTTTGTCCAGCTCTCAATTATGTACTCATAATTGACTAGAAATAGAATCACTACAAGGCTGCTGGCATGGTATCTTCATATTTACACGAAAACATTGTTTTTCATGGGCTTTTCTACCCAGTTCTCAGTAAATCAGGCCTATGTTATGTAGCGAGTCCTTTGCTAATCAGTATACTTCCATGATAGGTTTACATGGAAATAGCTTGACTCATAGCTTGATCTGGGCTAGTTTTCAAGTTGAATTGAAACGAACTTTAGCATAAATGGCTCGGTTGAATTCACACGCGATAATCTAATGATCCAAACTAGATTTGGCAATTATACTTCTCGTGCTATTATATCTAGTTCGATCTCCAGGGGGGGGGGGGATGCTAACTTTAAAAGAATATAGTATGATGGTTATTAAGAATGTTTACTATATTTTTGGATTTAAACTTTAGCAACAACGTCCAAAAAAACAATTAGATCTGTGAATATATGTATTAGGCTGGCATGGGAGTGCGATGTAAATACTACAAAAACACCTTGGATCAAAGAGGAATTCTTTAATAGCAGCTTGTTATCACATGCTTAGCAAGATTGCAAGCTACGAAAAACAAGTAGTAGATTTTTCTCAGCCTTAATTCACACCATTGAGATCAAGTAGAAGCATGAATTTCTCCTCTTTTTTTCTTGAAGTAGATAATCATATTTAGTTTATTGATAAAAAAAAAAAGATATATTTTTCTATTATTGTTATATGTTTATATTTTATTTTAAAATCAAGTATATAAAATGAAAATTTGTGAAAAAATCTTAAGATTATTCTTAGATGTAACAATGTCATGTACTTATCTTCGTTTTATATTTATATTTTTATAAAATATTTTTTATGTTTTAAAATCTATTTTTATATTCCAAGATATATATATTTAATCACATTTCTAATAATATTGATTTTTTTTTTGAAATAATAATGACAACCCTTGCAAACTTGAGTTCGTGACACTTTGATATTACGGTAAAAGTCTTTTCGGTGCGTTTTTGATTTTTGTCAAGAAGGATAGATTGGAAGTATCCATTAATTTTGTGTATTGTAATAGAATCGTCTGTTAAGCTTGGCTTAACAAAATTAATGAAGCAGAAGGAAAACAGAGAAATGAGAGAAGAAATATGACTCTTACATAATATATACTTACACGATTTATTATATTGTAAACTAACTCTAACCTAATTAATCTGCACTAACAGTTTTCCAACTTGTTGTGTAAACTACTTTGCTTTTTCTTCATAGACATGCATCAACTTGTTGTGTTCTGAACAATTTATTTGATCTTGTGGAATAAAAAAGTTTCTTCCTTGACTTTTTTAATGGATTGAAGTGATTTGCCGACAGTTTCATCATCCACTTGCACTTCATTTTCTTCGTAGACTTGTGAAGTCAAGATTCCCGAAGATCAATATCATCAATTAATTGTTGCTAATTTGGTTGAAGAAAGAAATATCTGTTAGGTTGATTTACTTTCATATTAATTATTGTTGGATTCTTAATTAATCTGAATTTTAGAGTGGTTCTAACTTCTTAATCTGAATTGATGGAAACAATTTTCTTTTTTAATTATTGTTAATACGTTGGATATGTAACCAGTGTATTTATAAACCTTTTTTCTCAATCAAACCCTTCAATTCCATAATATTTGATAAAAATAAAAATAAAAGCCCATTAATTCTCTGTGAATTATAAAGAAGTATAATTTCTGTAAGCAAACAATCATAATTTATCTTTGACATTTCAAGCAACTTGTTGTCAATCATCTTTTCATGGGCCCTACAATTATTTTCATTAGTCTATTATTTGTTGTTGTTTTTCTTCAAGCTTGTGGAACAGGGAAGTCATTTGTTCAAACAATTGATTTTTCGACAAGTCTCTTACTCTCATGATCCACTAGCACTTGTTTTTCTTCTTCGTAGACCTGTGAGCTCAAGATTCCCAATTATCCACTTCATCAATCTCTATCCCGTCAAAATGAATTTGGGGCAAGAAAACAATATCATTCAATAAATTAGAAAGTGTAAATTGTAAAACCCAACCAATAAGATAAGATATATCTTCATAGTAGTTTTTTTTTTCTAATCATATTTACTATCGCAATAATACATCATTGCAACATTTATTTTTAGATTTATTTAAATCCTAGATAATAATATATGAAAGAGAAAACAATTTACTACTTATGATCGTCATCAACTCAAGGATTATAATCTCTTCTCATAGTATAAAAATGGGACAACATTACAATTACTATAATGAAACATCATTTCTTTTTTATTATTTGTATAATATTTTTCAAAAAAAAAGTGTAAGGGAAAAAAATATAAAAAAATTACAAAATAACGAAGATAAAAACACAAAGAAATGTTTATAAATTAAATAGGCCAAATTCAAAGTGTTAAATATGCCAAGTATAAAGAGGGGGGAAATCTGACAAAAATATGTCTAAAAAACCCTATATATATATATATGTGTGTGTGTGTGTGTCATCACTACAATACCCACTACAACAAAAAAGAAAAAAAAATATTATTGTATCATTTCTATTAGAATTTACCATTTCCTTTTACTTTTTAGTACATGTATAATTTTTCTTGGATAATAAAAAGATTAAAATAATAAAAATAATTGATTTATTTTTCATTTAAAAACACCACAAACACTCCCCCAAATCATATAATAACCCAAAAAACCTCAAAATCATTTAAAAAATTGCAAATCAACAAAATTAAAATTCTTCAAATGAAGCTCAATCTCCTTTCTCAAAAGTTTTTAAATAAAACAATAATCACTATCAAACTTTCATTATCAAATAAAAACACTAAGAACGATAAGTGTCATATCTAGAAAATAGCTCAAATGATTATTATTTTTTTTCTATTTATTTTTTTTAAGCGACTTTCTTTCTTCTCTCAAATACAATAACTCAAAAATAAATAAAATAAATTTTTGAATTAAAATAAAAAATTATCATAAATTTTATGTGAGGGCAAGTAATTATTTTTCTAGTTTTACTTTTCAGTCCTCTTTTTTTTAAGTTTTGTTTTTTTCTATGATAATTTGAACCTAATTCAATTTAATTTGGTGTGAAATTAAAAGGAAAAAAAGGTTAAAATAAAACAACAAGCAAAATTAAACTGACCCATGTCTTTGCTAATATTAAAGTACTATGCTCTTCACTGTGTTTAATTTATAATTTTGTATAAGTCAAAGTCTATTCATATATTAATTGACTGAACGGTCCAAGACGACCACCACCTTGATTTTGTAATTGCTGCCAAAGTCGTAAAAGCTGCCTTCACTTTCATTGGTGGGTACCCCTTCTGTGCAGTTTTATAAAATTCAAAGTTGGCTTCCCCTTTTCTGTGGTGGGAACTCCTCTTGTAATTTCCTAATGCTTCAGTAGTAACCATGCCATAATTAATTCGTAGACTTGACCCATGATCGGTCACTTTCGTATTGAATGAGGATGGACCCTGTTTATATAAATATCCAGTTTAATTAATTGGTATGGTTAATTACTGTTTTTTATAAATAAAATTATTGAAATTAAAAAAGTTGTTAGTGTTATTTGATGATTTTTTAAAAAATTAAAATAAAATTAAAATTTTAAATTAAATATTATAAACGGAATGATTACCAAATTAAAAAAATTAAAAAAGTCATTGTTGATATTTTGTAATTGCTTTTCACTTTCGTTGGTGCGAACTCCTCATGTAATTTCCTAATGCTTCAGTAGTAACCATGCAATTATTAATTCGTCGAATTGACCCATGATCGATCCCCTTTTGTATTGAATGAGGATGGACCCAGTTTATAAAGTAGTATTGTTCTCAAGACCACATAATATATATATATATATATATATATATATATATATATATATATGCAGGCAGCGTAACAAAACAAAACCATTATTTTATTTCCCTGCAAGTTTTCTCTCGATGTTGAGTGGAATATCAAAGCACCTTTTCGGTGCATACCCAGCCCTTCTTCTTCTAGTCATCCTAGCCGGCCACCAGAGTTGCGGTGCTAGAAAGAACAGTACTGTTGACTGTGCTCCATCTTCTTGTGGCAACATCCATAATATTAGCTTCCCTTTTCGACTAAGTACCGATCCCAATAGCTGCGGCAACAAAAATTATGAACTTGCTTGTGAAAACAACCACCCAGCTTTATACTTGAAGAAGAAGACGGTAAAATATTACGTTCAGGCAATCCATTACAGCAACTTCACGATTCGACTTGTGGATGCTGATGTTCAGAAGGATGATTGCTTCTCTATCCCTCATCATTCTTTAATCATAGATCCCTTAGACAACAGTGGACTTGTGGATTATCTTCCATATAATCTTGGCATGTCCGGTTACGATATTTCGTACTTTGTAAGTTTTATTTTTATAAGTTGCCCAAAACCAATAAGTCCTCCAGATTATAGTGTGGATGCTTCTTCATGCAAAAATGGTAGTACTCTTTTTAATTCCCACAATATGGAGGGTTATTCCAGCTATGTCTTCTTTGGTTGTTCCTTGGGGGACATACCGGACTCATGCCGTGTAAATTTGATGTATGACGCGCCTTCCACTTTTCAGCCGAAAAATTGGACCAATATTTCCTGTATAGAAGTCCGCGATATTATTCTACAAGGGTTTGATCTTTCATGGTCTGGGGCCTGTTGTGATTTTCTGAAAGAGAACCCCTGCAAACTTGATGAAGCCGACATAAGAAGGTATTGCGGTACGTTACTCTCTCTCTCTCTCTCTCTCTCTCTCTCTCTCTCTCTCACACACACACACACACACGTTACCGTTTGTCTTAAGCTCTTATTAGCTCTTTCATTCATATCAGTTGCATAATTATTCTCTTAAAAGGATTTTAATTAATTTCATTAATTTAACTCTTTCTTTTATATATATATATATATACACACACATACATGTAGGATTAAGCGCTACTCCAATCCAAATTGCAATGGGTAAGTAGCTCTCTTTCACATCACATAAATTATATAAAACTGACTTTCACCTTGTAATGATAATTTAAAATATTATATACAATTTCTCAACCTTTTTAAATCAAAATGCAGAATTATTTTATATTCCCCAATAAAAAGTCATATCAATGTTACTTAGTCTCTTTATTATTTGTTTGTTTTCCTTGCAGATATTCTGGCTAATCGTATACTGAATTACTTTGGTAAGAACTTTTTTATTTATCTAAATTCTTGAACATAAAACCTAAATAAGGTTCAAGACATTTGAAAAATGGATTGGAGAGAGAGATCTTTATAAACTTTGCTATTATATAAACTCTCTAATTTTTCTACCTAAAATCTTGAAAAATTGCATGAAAGATGGTGAAAGGTCGAGTATGAAGTAAGGATATTCACTATAGATGCCTATTTCTAGCTAAGTTTAAAGTAAATTTAAGAAGTTTTGCCGTTAAAAATATATGAATTTGTTGAAATGATTAGCTCTCAGAATGATAATCCACTCTGTTAATAATGAATTCAATTCGATAATCTTTTAGTACATTTCTTCTTAATTTTGCTTTAAACTCTCCTAGTCTATTTCTAGATATCAGGTTATTTGAATACCAAAACACACTTGCATGCTCTTTCCTTTAGTTAAATTTTTGAATTATAAGATTCTGATTATTGACGCAATGTTATTTTTTCCTTGAAATGTAGTCGTCGATATATGGCAGCTAAGGAGGTATTTCCCAGGTGAGGAGTCTTTATATATTATGGTTCAATTTTGCAAAAAGAATATACTGATTAGATTTGATACATTTATCTCAAAGGCATTTTCTTTTATTTTTTTGTATACCAAAATCTTAGACACTGACAAGTGACAATACCTTTTATTCTTTTTTTTTTTTTTTTATGAATATAGCTGGCAGCTTGATATTTTATGGAAGCTCGGGTGAGTTAATTTATATTATCTTATTATAACACTTTCTAAGAAGAGTAGTATTAATAAATTTATTTGTGAATTGTGATATATGAAAACGAAACATATATATATTTCACATATTTACTTTGCTCTTTTTATGTTATTGTAGGGCCATTGGAATTCAAATTTTATAAAAACGGTGAGGATTAATTAGCTCATGCATGTCTTATTTAGGCTAAATTACAATCTTTCTCTTACAAAAATGGATGTGAAAGTTTTCTTTTATTCGGTTCAAAGGCTAAATATTTGGTGTTAGTTTAGATAATTATACTTAATTATATATTAGTTTAATTAGAAGTATCATAAAATTATTACAAAAACCATACAAAAGTTTAAAATTATTACAATTCAAAATTCCTTAATAATGTTTCTTGAAGGGATGGTTTTAAAAAAGTTTAATGCATATATATTGGGTATAAATAGAATTTTTTTTTATATATTTTATTTTCCTTATAAGAGGTTATTATAATTTAATTAAGAATCTTATGATTGCTAAAATATGATGTATAAACTACGTACATTTTCATATGATTATACATGTATTGTTTAGCGCATGAGAGCATCAAGATAGAAGTTTTTTTTGAATTTAACATAGATTCTTAGCAAGTTTATCCATATAATCTTATTTTATTCCTTATCTATTCTTGGTTATAATTATTACAATTTTAGTTTCTATCTTCAAACTTTCTTGGTTCATAGAGGAGGGGAGTGTCTAAGGCAACTATCCAAATTAAGCGACTGTCAAGAGCAAAGCCTTTATGTAATGTTGCTTGTGTTTCTTAGTTTCTATTTGTTTTCATTCCCTTCATTTATTTATTTGGCAGGAAAGTATATCTCGAAGACCATCTCTTCATATGCACTAAGCATTCTCATAATTTTGCTCATTACATTGCTCATTACACTACTTGTGTTCATCGGTAAGTGTTCTCTTTTGCTTTCTTGGAATAACTATGAACCATTAAATATATGTATATATTAAGATGAAAAATCTTTAAAAGATAATATCAATTTTAGAGATACATATTTAATGGTTTCATCCATGCATTACCTTTTGCTCATTTTCATCATTTAAATTGTTAAAAAATAAGTCTTTCAAATTTAAATTCCTGAATTCAATTCTAATTACTTATTTTCTTGCAACCGATGTCAATTTTTCCATTAAATATGGAGAAGTGTCAAAATTTTAGAAATGCAAAGTTACCAAAAATAAAAAGAAAGATAATACAAATTATAAAAAATAACAAATGGGAAACATTAGGGGAAAAAATCAAACTTAAAATCTCTAAAACTCTTAGAGACAAATTAAATACTAGATTAAAATGGAAAAAATAAATTGTAACCCTTCATTGAAATTTTAAAATGGACAATGAATGTATATTAAGATTCGAAACCATTAAGTGCGATTTTATCTCTAAGTATTGGTACTTCAATGGTTTCATCCATTATCTTTTGCATATCTAAAAAATTATCAATTAAAAATAGAAACAAATAAATTGCAAAGCATCTAGTAAAAAAAGAAAAGAAATGGAGTATTTAAAAAGTTATTAAATATTAAAAAATAAAAAATGTAAATAGAAAAGAATGACTTAACATATTTTATTTTTCTCTTTTTCTCTGTTATGAAAAAATAATATTTACAATACTCCATGGTGTTTTTTTTTCCTAATGGTTTGTCAATTTCATTTTTCAATCTAATTTTTTTATTCAAATTTATTTCAATTTTCAAAATTTGAAATTTTTTTCTAATATTTCTCAATTGTTGATTTTATAAAAAAATTTAATTATTCTTTTTTTTTAAAAAAATTATAGGTGTAAAATTCTACATTCTTGGCATGCGTTGACATTTAATGGAAGCATTGATCAAATCACAATAGAGGGATCATATTAAAAAATATATAGAGTAAAGGGACTGAACGAATAAAAAAATAATATTAAAAATATTAAGAATGGAGGTGTGAAAATACAATTATTTCATTGTTTATTAGAGCTCTGAGTTTAAAATTAGAGGATTAGGATGGAATTAAAAAAATATATTAAAGTTTGAGTACTCATTTTAATTATTGTTCTAAGAAATAAAGAGAGATATTTTATAAGTTAATGAATAAAATTACAAAATTTGAAAACAACATATATTGGCAAGAAAAACTTTATATATATATATATATATATATATATATATATATATATATATATATATATGTTTTTATGTTTTGATTTTTCCCTCAAATCAATGAAATCTCAATTAAATTTTATTTGGTGATAAGTATTTCAAATTAAAAATAAAATCAATGCTTTTGTTGATACATGTTTGAATTAAGAATCATAATTTCATTTAGAAAAAAGTTTACATGGCAATCTAATAACAAATAATATGTTTCCATAATTGATTAATGTTCTTATAATGTCTATATGCAGGGATATATCATACATTATTATTCATTTGTGGGCTTCCATGTCTCATAACCTTATTGGTCTATAAATGGCGAAGAAGGCATTTATCAATGTATTGTAAGATTGAAGAATTCTTGCAAAGTCATGATCATAATCTCACGCTTATAAGGTACTCTTACTCGGAGATTAAGAAGATAACTCACGGATTCAATGACAAGTTAGGTGAAGGAGGTTATAGTTCGGTGTACAAAGGAAAGCTTCGTAGTGGCCGTTTTGCAGCTGTAAAAATTTTACGCAAAGAAAAAGGTAATGGGCAAGAATTTATCAATGAAGTTGCAACCATTGGAAGAATTCACCATTGCAATGTGGTGCAGCTCATAGGCTTTACTGTTGAGGGCTCAAAGCGTGCCCTTATATATGAGTTCATGCCTAATGGATCTCTTGAAAAGTATATTTTTTCTAGGCAAGGTACCATACCGCTAAGCAACCAGAAAATATATGAAATTTCTCTTGGGGTGGCTCGTGGCATTGAATATCTACATCAAGGTTGTGACATGCAGATTTTGCATTTTGACATCAAGCCTCACAACATTCTTCTCGATGAAAATTTCACTCCAAAAGTCTCAGATTTCGGACTTGCAAAATTGTATCCAACTAATAATAGCATTGTGTCCCTTACTATGGCTAGAGGAACGATAGGATACATGGCTCCTGAGTTATTTTACAAAAGTATCGGAGGCGTCTCTTACAAAGCTGATGTCTATAGTTTTGGGATGTTGTTGATGGAAATGGTTGGTAGAAGAAAAAATCTGAATGCATTGGCAGATCATTCAAGTCAGATGTACTTCCCTTCATGGGTTTATGACCAGGTTAATGAAGGAAAGGATATACTTGAAGATCAAGCGACAGAGCAGGAAAAGAACACAATAAAAAAGATGACTATAGTGGCATTATGGTGCATACAATTGAAGCCTATTGATCGTCCATCGATGCATAGAGTTGTACAGATGCTTGAAGCAGATATTAAATCTTTACAAATGCCTCCTAAGCCTTTTCTCGTTCCACAACAGACATCAAATGATGATAGGATCAATATGGCTAATCCAACAAGTTTAAGAGATTCGTCGAATGTTTGTAGCGTTGATTCTTCATATCAATTTGGTCGTTGATAGAAATACACTTATATGCTTATATGTTTGTTTATTTAAGTAATATGTTAATTTTGTATGCCTTAACTATCTGAATTTTGATGATAGTCGTGTTTGTTGTCGCACGCGTGCAGCGTCGCGGAGATCACCCACCCCCCCCATCATCGGATGTGGTAAGTCTATATATTATGAAAAATATGGTGAGACAAGGAATTCTTTGTCTCTTAGTGGTCAAAAATGAAGTGGAAGTCGCCACCTAGTATTTTGGTCACTAGGAACCCTAACTGGTCTCAGAGATTGGGTACGGAGACTGGTTGCATAAAGGAAAGGTATTAGCACCCCAAATATGTCCTACCTAAGGTAAGCTGCATTGTTTTATTGTCTAAAAAATTCTAAGGTCTTATCATGTTGGTCCGTCTAGGGTTCAAGGAAAGCCCTCCTCAATAAGGAGGATCTTATCTTATGGGGTAAAAATCTAACCGGTCTAATGTCTATAAAGGATTATCTTTTTAATATCGGGAATACATTTTACGTATAAATTCGTAGTCCAAGACATTAAAACAAAACAAAATATTTTTTTGATTTTTTTTGAAATATTGGCCAAGTTCTCATGACTTTAATAAACTGGTTATTAAAGCCAAAATGCATGCTAAAATAATATTATATTTTTTTTGAAGTTTTCTTTGTTGTATAAAAAATAAAATATGAGTTTTTTTTTTAGCTTTGAGACACTTGGTCTTATGCCTGAAGAAGACAAAAGTTCTTTTTTCAAAAACCGGGTATTTTTAATACCGGATTTATATTTTTATGATATAAAAATACAGACCAATCTTAGTCTAAAGCACGTGGGAGGAAGAGACAAGGGGAAGAAAACAAAACTTCTCTTCCCCTGCTGCACGTCCAGGGGAAGAAGAAGATGAAACAGTGCCGCCTCAAAACGGCATCGTTTCGTCTTTTTTTTTTATGCATGAAACGACGTCGTTTTGCTTAAAATGCGCCATTTTATTTAAATGAAAACTGGAGCCAAAGCACCAGATTTCACATCAATCCTTCAATTTATGCGTGTTTTGCGTTTTGGTCCTTAGTCTTGGATTTCTTCAATTAAGTCCCCAATTGGCCATCAAACTTCAATATTTATGTAATTAAGCCCCTGATTTGACCAAATCAACTCTCTAAAATTATAATTTGACTCCAGAAATTTAATTTCTTCCAATTAAAACCCAAATTGACTTAAAAACATATATTTTTTGCAATCAACCCTCCATAAATTCAATTAAATCCTTAAATAAAATTTAATTGAGTCTATCAACATTTGATTTTGTATTTTTCTTCCTCAAATAAAATTTTCTTAATCAATAGGGCTCTCACCGGTCAATGATATACTGTCAAATTTCAATATTTGTATATTAGACCTCTTAAACCAATTTTGATCATTTTTTGGGCGCTTTGGCATCCTCTTTTCATTGATATATTTTTGTACTATTTATTTATTTATTTATTTCTATTATTTTTTATTATTTTTATATATATTTTTTTATTTTTTGTATTATCTCTTTTCTTGTGTGCAGATCCAAAAATGAGTTACAACATTTGTTAAAACTTGCAATTAACTGGCTTACAAAGCATCCAATATACACTAGTCATGTATTGTTCTCACATTAAAATATGAATTTCTAAAATTACTTAATGTTTGTTCCATTATGACATTGTTTCTTTTTATTTTATTAAAAATAACTTGTTGACTCTTATAGTTATTCAAAACTTTAACTAGTCTTTAGAGATCTATGATAAGGGACATGTTATGTCTAAGAAAAGATAATATCATCCCTGAAACATCCAACCTGAAATAGATTGCATTGCCAGTCTTGTCTTCATTGCTAATAGTTTGTTATGCTATACTATTATGATTTATTTACAAGGTGATGGTGAGTTCATCACAATATAGTAAACTCTTTATTGAGGGTTCAAACCTAACCATTTTAAAATCCAGTTGGTTAATTTTGTCACTCTCAATTACTTAGTGAATTACAAACTCTAAGTTGATCAATCCAAATCACAACTCAAATTATATCTATGAATATACTAGTGACCCTATATTAAGCTTAGTGAACCCAACTCAGATCAACACTTCCAACTCTAATGTAATGTCAATAAATATTAAACCTATAAAACCATCTTTTAAAAAAACAAAATAGAAATGTGTTATACTTCTCTTAACATTCAAAGTAATGGTTTGTTGTGAGTATATTTATTTTAAGCATAAAAAATAAAGAACAAAAAACATTTTTTTATTTGAGAAAAAAAAAAAAGAAAAAAGTTTGTTTTGTTAAATTTTGGGTATGTCGGTCTAATGAGCCTTTAGATTTTAACAAAAACTTATTATGACTAATAAACTTGTTATTAAGTTCAAATATGCATGCATAAATATTTTTTTTTTAAATAACTGACACGACCAAAAGATTGATGTCTTCTCCTAAGTGCAGGAGTGTCGAAGTAATAAATAACCCGGCAAGACCGGGGTCGAGCCACAGAGAGGTTAATTGTATAAATTATAAATAACAAGAAAACAACAACAACAATAACAATAACAATAACAATAATAATAATAGTAATAGTAATAGTAATAGTAATAATAGTAGTAGTAGTAGTAGTAGTAGTAGTAGTAATAATAATAATAATAATAATAATATTCAGTACGTGGCGTTGTTATACCTGAGAATGATCTAAAAGATCGGGTCACAGGTTTCCAGCCTATATACTGATTTTATGATAATAATAGTAATAGTAATAATAATAATAACAATAATAATAATAATAATAATAATAATAATAATAATAATAGTGTTAGTAATAGTAATAGCAATAGCAATAATAATAATAAAAAGAAGAGGAGGAGGAAGAGACAACAATAACAACAACAACAATAATAATAATAACAACAATAATAACAATAATAATAACAATAATAATAGTAATAATAATAGTAGTAGTAGTAGTAGTAGTAGTAGTAGTAGTAGTAGTAGTAGTAGTAGTAATAATAATAATAATAATATTCAGTACGTGTCGTTGTTATACCTGAGAATGATCTAAAAGATCGGGTCACAGGTTTCCAGCCTATATACTGATTTTATGATAATAATAGTAATAGTAATAATAATAATAATAACAATAATAATAATAATAATAATAATAATAATAGTGTTAGTAATAGTAATAGTAATAACAATAATAATAATAATAATAAAAAGAAGAGGAGGAAGAGACAACAATAACAACAACAACAACAATAATAATAATAACAACAATAATAACAACAATAATAACAATAATAATAACAATAGTAATAATAATAATAGTGTTAGTAATAGTAATAGTAATAACAATAATAATAATAAAAAGAAGAGGAGGAGGAAGAGACAACAATAACAACAACAACAATAATAACAATAACAACAATAATAGTAATAGTAATAATAATAATAATAATAATAATAATAATAGAAGAAGAAGAAGAAGAAGAAGAAGAAGATGAAGAAATTAATGAGAACTTTGAGATGGAAGATTAATGTAAGGATTAAACAATGATAAAAACAAATGTCAAGGTTAGAGGATCCACCAATGGTATTTCAAACAAGTATAGTATAAAACTCTTATTACTCAATTTGGAAACCACACATGAAGGAGGTTCCAATCAGATGATTTGTCATTAATAGCTCATTATAAATTATTAATATGATCATATTAATTATCTTAATTACATAACACCAAACTTTTAAAT
The DNA here is from genome assembly GCF_005239225.2 of Populus alba. Classification (NCBI taxonomy): domain Eukaryota; kingdom Viridiplantae; phylum Streptophyta; class Magnoliopsida; order Malpighiales; family Salicaceae; genus Populus; species Populus alba. The sequence goes on along the minus strand of NC_133286.1, from coordinate 670,061 downwards.
ATTGTCAGGAATTCATGATATTAATTGATGTTCACAACAAATCAAGTTATTTTCATAGCCCAAGTGTAGGTAATACCATACTGTTGGGCTATGAGAGTGTCAAGCATTTGATGTACCAAATGTTATACAACACAAATCTAGATTAATCATTTAACAAGCAAGGTATTAAGAATTAGTAAGATAAAAAGATAAGACATGTTAATATTAAACATTAAGATCCATATTGAGTTTACACCATACTTGTTCTTACACCATTAGTGTAACCTTTTCACCTTGACATAATAAACTTAGCTAAACATAATGAAGAAGAGAAACATAAATAAACAAAACAAGAACATAAATAAGATACAAGTTAACTAAGAAAAGGAAAGGAAATGAAAAGCATAAACAAGAAATTAATGAAAGCAAAACTTAAGAATTACAAGAAATATAAAGAGAGAAATAAAGAGCATGAACTTGATCTGAACAACCAAGCCCCAAAATACATGGCAAATGCCTCCTTTTATAGGCCAAAATTCGGAATTATTGATTTGATGAATAATTGTTGAGTGGGTGGCCAACTTTTGACTTAGTGAAAATCCTTATCTTCTTGTCTGAATAAAACAAAAATGCTAGCATCCGAACTGGGTCCTCTGGTAAACATGAAAGTTGACTCAGCTTTCCAGGAAAAAAAAGTAGAGGTCATTTGGACTTCTAGAACTCCAGATATGGGCCAAACACTGAACAGTATTTGGGCTGTAGGACAGATTCGGACTTCTCCGTTGTTGCTATGATTTGGACTTGAAAACAGCCTTGTTAGATTTTTATGTTCACATGAAAGTTGTAGGCCTATGTCTCACCAAGTTTGTGTAAAAATTTGAGATCATTTGGACATCTAGAACTCGAGATATGACCCAAATACCAAACGGTGTTCTAGTTTGGACTGCACCAACATCTCTTTTCTAAGTTTCACCCTCTCTTTATCTTCACAAATTTCAGTAGTTGAATTCATCAATCAATCCTTTGATTTATGTGATAGGCCTGCATTTAAGATGAACATTTACCATATATTAGGGCATTTTATAGTATTAGACTTGTTATTATAAAACATGCTTTAGTTAAAGAGTTATTGATACTTTAAGTGCAAAATGATGATATAAAACCTTGATAAATATGCACTTTTAAGTACTAATCAACCTACCCAAAGAAAATTGAAAAAAGGTTTTTTGAGATGGTCTTATTGTAATGGGTGACCTGCCCGGGTGAAAAATGCAAAGATTTTTCAAAGTGTTGAAAAATATGAAGATTTTTCAAAGTGGTCTTGTTGTAATGGGTGACCTACCCGGGTGAAAAATGCAGAAATTTTTCGAAGTGTTGAAAAATACGAAGGTGAAAAATGCAAAGATTTTTCAAAGTGGTCTTGTTGTAATGGGCGACCTACCCGGGTGAAAAACATGAAGATTTTTTTGAAATGGTGAAAAAAGCAGAGATTTTTCAAAGTGGTCTTGTTGTAATGGGCAACCTGCCCAGATGAAAATTTTGGAGGAGGTGAGAAATGTAAAAATTTCTCAAAATGGTTTCATTGTAATGGGCAACCGGCTCAAAATGAAAGATTTTAAAGGTGGTGAGAAATGCAAGGAGTTTTAAAAATGGTTTCATTGTAATGGGTAACCAGCTCAAATGAAAAGAGTTTTCAAACAGGTCTGATTGTGATGGGTGACTTACCAAGGTGAACTGTCTTGAAGAGACGACATGATAGGGTTCGAAGGCACACTATTCAAAAGACGGGAGCTCAAAGGAGTGTTCAAAAAGAGATAGGACTCGAAGGGGAACGGGGGCTGAAAGGCGCACTTGAAAGGAGGTAGGGTTAGAAAACGCACTACCTAAAGTGGGTGAGGGCTCTAAGGCACACTCAAAATGAGGTAGGGGTAGAAAACACACTTCCTAAGAGATGAGGGCTCGAAGGCGCATTCGAAAGGAGGTAGGGTTGGAAAACGCACTATCTAAGGTGGTCGAAGGCTCTAAGGCGCACTCGAAAGGAGGTAGGGTTGGAAAACGCACTACCTATAAGGTGAGGGCTCGAAGGCGCGCTCGAAAGGAGGTAAGGTTGAAAAACGCACTACCTATAAGGTTAGGCTCGAAGGTGCGCTCAAAAGGAGGTAGGGTTGGAAAATGCACTACCTAAGGTGGTCGAGGGCTCTAAGGCACACTCGAAAGGAGGTAGGGTTAGAAAACACACTACCTATGAGGTGAGGGCTCGAAGGCGCACTCGAAAGAAGTTAGGGTTGGAAAACACACTACCTATAAGGTGAGGGCTCGAAGGCGCACTAAAAAAAGAGGTATGGTTGGAAAGCGCACTACCTAAAATGGTTGAGAGGTGAGGGCTCGAATGCGCACTAAAAAAGAGGTATGGTTGGAAAACGCACTACCTAAAATGGTTGAGGGCTCTAAAGCACACTCGAAATGAGGTATGGTTTGTAAAAACACTACCCAATATGGTAGAGGGCTCTAAGGCACACTCGAAAGGGAAGGAAGATAGCGCTAGAAGCACACTATCTATATGATGAGGGCTCAACAGCCTGCTCAAAAGAGGTGACGATGAGACACCAATCCATCAGGGATGAAAGTAATGCATCATGATCAATATGCATGTATACTTACCTGAGCAATATAGGTCCCCTTTTCTTCATGGAATTTTCTTTTTCTCAAAGTCTGAGTCTCTGATAGTAAGTTTTGATGGCTCTTTCCGCTCTTGCTTTCTCGAGTCATATCTTGTGATCTTAACCTCTGGGAAGGGTATGACATGAGCAAACCTTGATCTCTAGATTACCAGCTTTGCCTTGCTTTTTTCATGGAATCATGGAGCCAACCCTATTATGTGTTTGTCAGATTGCCCCCTAGTTTGATCATGTCTCCAAGTGTTCAATTTGGGTTTTCTTTGGGGATGAGGCTATGTGGAAGAAGATCTGGTTATTTACAAGAAGTTGCTTTCATGAAGGATTTTTGGAATTTCAAAGCTATTCCAAAGAAATCATTTCGATGTTTGTTCAAAGCAAACTTGTTCTGAAAAATTCAAGCGATTCTCATAGATATGCTTTTGGTGAAGTGAAGTGATGTTTGATTGGTTAAAAGGGTTCAAGCTTCAATATGGGGTTTCAAAGAACCAGTTTTCAAAGCATTCATTTTGCTTGCATGGATAATGACTTGTTTTGCATGGGAAAGCAAAGTCTACCGATCCAGATTGTCTGCCTTTGATCAGAAAGGGCTTGATTGGGGACGTAATGCGGGCTTTGGCTCTTGGCAATGAAGAAAAAGGATATTTTTAGGCTCAAAAGGTGTTTAAGAGATTTCAAGACTAAGGATCACTAGTGTTTATATCCCAAATTATTATTTTTTTCTTTTCATGAATTTCCGGACCTTGGAATTAATTTGCAAAATGGTCCATGGTGCCCCCCAATGTTTGGCTTTTTCTTGTGGTTTTGAGCATCATTATATTTGTGATTTTTGTGGCATGCTCAAATCTTTTTGGAACTCTTTCATGCCCCCCAGCTTCATTTGGGCACTTTTGATCATTGAGGATTTTCTTTCATGCCCCCTAGTGTTGTTTGGGCACTTTTATTGTTGAGGACTTTTTCATGCCCCACAGGGTTGTTTGGGCACTTTTAGTCTTTATGGATTTTTTTGCACTTGCTCCCCTAGTGTAGGGTGTGATCCTAACCAAGGTTATTTTTTCAAGAAATATGTATTAGGCTCAAAAAGGGACTGCAAAGGATTTTTAGACTTTGTGAAAGAATGATAAAAAATGGCCTTTCTTCATTTCAAATGCATGCAATTAGAATCGACATGCTTTGCATTCTCACATGCGAATATGCAAAATGGTTTCACATTATTCATGCAATCAAAACCCAGCTTTGAAGTTATCTCATGGCGCTTGGGTTGTCTTTCAGTTTTTTTTTTTTTAAGTGATGGATTTCACTTGAATTTACAGAACTTGTTTATTAGAACAAACACCAATTTGATTTTTGTTTTTGTATTAAAACTTTGATTTCCCAAAAATCCTTGTGAAAACATGGGGTCATCATTCTTTTTTTTGTTTGGTTTGGAAGGGGACAAGAAAACACCAAAGAATTTGTGGTTTTGTGAGTGAAGGGTGTGCTCAGTGTGTTATTGGCAACAAAAATAACGGCACTTCATAAACACATGATCTTATTAACAAGAAAGACTCATTTGACAAAGAAAGTCTTGTGGCCTTATGAGCCAAATTACCAACAAGACTAAAACAGGTTGAAACAGACATGATCAAACAAAAAGCAATAATTAGGTAGGCTCCATCTTCCCATCTTATAGTAGAGCTTTGTCCTCTATCCTCGAGAGTGCACACTGCCTTCCTCACACCCTGCTCTTGCCATCAGTGTTTCGAGGTTTTCGGAGCATTCCACCTCACTCCTAACAATATTAGGAGTCGCCACCTAATATTATGGTCACTAGGAACCTATGGTCTGCGAGAGTCTGAGTAAGGGACTGGTTGTGCAAGGGGAAGACGCATCACCCCAGCGCACCCTACCTAAGGTAAGCTGCATTGTTGTTTCATTGTTTTTCTAGGTCGGGTTTCTATTCGTTGGTCTTTTCTAAGGCTCAAGGAAGATCTCTCTCCATGAGAGAGTCTCTACCTTATCGGGTTAAATCCTAACCGTTCTAAAGTCTGAACTTTAGCATCGCATTTTTACACTTTGTATCTTTAATATCTGAGGGTGTACTTTATCGTGTAATTTTACACCCCACAAATATTAAAATCTACATTTGGATCCTAAAAAAAAGATTGGAAAAATATTTTTGACATGTTGGCCAAATCCTAATGGATAATCATAAACCGGTTATCATATCCTTTTTCATATTTAAAAAAAAAAAAACATGACAAAGATGCAATTTTTTTTTATTTCTTTTTTATGAAAAATATGCTTGAAAAAAAAAATTTAGAATTTGGCCATATGCAACAGAATATTTTTTCTTTTTGAAAATGTTTTGAAATTATTTTTTAAAAAAAATATTTTGGAGAAAAACGGGGTATTTTAATACCAGATCTGTATTTTACAATGTAAATATACAACCCAATATTATGCAAAATGGATAGAAAAATATTTGAGAAAATCATAAATTTTTTTAAATGATTTTTTGAAATCTTTTTGGATTTTTTTTTGGATTTTTTCGTTTTTTTTTTTAAATAATATTATAATATAATATATATTATATAATATAAAATATGTGGGTTGGGCCGGCCCAGCCTACAAAAGGGTGGGCCGAACTTGGCCCATAAGGTTTTTTATTTGGTCCAAGGCGGACCCAAGTGGTCTGGCCCAGGCCCGCATGGTTGCTGGCCCAGCCCAGCAACCATGTTAATTATCCTGGTGCATGCAGAACGAGAATTTGTTCTGCATCTATCGACTTGGCTGGCAGAAGGAGAGGCGGCGGAGGAGAAGGCTACCGGGCGCGGTGGTCACGGACGCGATCAAGAGGTCGAGCTGATGGTTTCTGTGGCCTATCTGGGAGAAACGGTGGCCGGAGCCGATCACGAAGGGAGGAAGAAGAATTCTGCAGAGGTGAGAAAAGAGATGGTGACGGTTTCAAGCGTGGGGGATGGCCGGCTTGTTGTTGGGATGGATACATGTGGTGGAGCTTGTGGTGGCTTTGTTTGGTGGATGGAGCGGCGAAGAGAGAGAGGGAGAGAGAAACTGCAAAAACGGGGCAGTGGAGGCTGGATTTCTGTCAACTTTGGACCGATTCTCTCCTCCCTTAGGGCATCAAATCCGCCTCTATTTATAGGCGGTGGAAGAGGGTAATTTCTTCTACACCGGGGTAAAATTTCAGCTATTGATTCAGTTAGGAAGGATCATGATTAGTACGTAAAAGTGCATGTTTATCAAGATTTTATATCATCATTTTGCACTTGAAGTATCAATAACTCCTTAACTAAAGCATGTTTTATAATAACAAGTTTGATACTATAAGATACCTTAATTTATGGTAAATGCTCATATTAAATGCAGGACTATCACATAAATAAAAGGATTGATTGATGAGTTTAAGCATTGAAAGTGAAAGGACAAAGAGATGGCCAAACTTAGAAAAGAGATGCTGGTGCAGTCCAAAACAGAACATTGCTCCGTAATTGGATCATATCTGGAGCTCTAGATCTCGGATTTAGGTCCATTTTATATGGATGGAAAGGTAAAACATAGGCCTACAACTTTCATTTGGACACCAAGATCTAAGAAGGTCGTTTTCAAGTCCAAATTATAGGAACAACGAAGAAGTCCGAAGTTGTCTTGCAGCCCAGACACTATTTAGTGTTCAGCCCATATCTTGAGTTCTAGAAGTCCAAATGACCTCATCTTTTTTTTGTTGGAAAGCTGAGAAAATTTCCTAGAATATTCCTGAAGATTCTGGGCAAATTATGATGTTAGCAATGATGTCTTGTTCAGACAAGAAGATAAGGATTGTCACCAAGTCAAGATGTGGCCACCCACTCATCAATTAGTCAACAAATCAATAGTTTCAAATTTTGGCCTATAAAAGGAGGCACTTACCATGTATTGAGGCATCTTGGTTTCCAGATCAAGATCATTCTCTTGCTTTCTCTCTTTGTATTGCTTATGTTTTGCTTTTATTAATATCAAGTTTATGCATTTCATTTCCTTTCCTTTACTTAGTTAACTTCTTTCTCATTTATGTTCTTATCTTGTTCATTTATTTTTCTTTCTTTCATTATGTTTAGCTAAGTTAATTATGTCAAGGTGAAAAGGGTACACTAATGGTGTAAGAATAAGTATAATATAAACTGAACATCGACCTTAATGTTGGATACTAACATGTTTTATATTTGTTATCTTGTTCACTTTTAATACTTTGCTTGTTAAATGGTTAATCTAGATTTATGTTGTATAACATTTGGTACAACAAATACTTGGCACTTTCATAGCCCATACTGTATGGTATAACCGATACCTGAGCTATGAAAGGAACTTGATTTGTTGTTAACATAAGTTATAATCATGAATGTCTGCCAACATTTACAAGTATTAGCTTTATTCGAATAAGATAACTAATGTAATCATGTTAACAATTTATAATTTGATTGGAACCTACCTTATGTGTGGTTTCCAATTGAGTAATAAGAGTTTATATTATACTTGTTTGATGTACCATTAGTGGATCCTCTAACCTTGACATTTGTTGTTATCATTGTTTAATCCTTACATTAATCTTCCATCTCAAAGTTCTCATCAACTTCTTCTTATTATTATTATTCTTCTTCTTCTTCTTCTTCTTCTTTTTCATTATTATTATTATTATTATTATTATTATTATTGTTGTTGTTGTTGTTGTTGTTGTTGTTGTTATTGTTATTGTTATTTACATTTTGTTTATATTATTTATCTCTTTGATCTGTTCATAAACTCAGTATATAGGCTGGAAACCTGTGACCCGATCTTTTAGATCATTCTCAGGTATAACAACGCCATGTACTGAGTATTATTATTATTCTTGTTGTTGTTGTTGTTGTTGTTGTTGTTGTTGTCTTGTTATTTATAATTTATACAATTAACCTCTTTGTGGTTCGACCTCGGTCTTGCCGGGTTATTTATTACTTCGACACTCCTGCACTTGGGAGAAGACATCAATCTTTTGGTCGTGTCAAGTTTTTGGCGCCGTTGCCGGGGAGGTAAATTCTTGTATAAATTATAAAGTTCTCATCAACTTGTTCTTATTCTTCTTCTTCTTCTTCTTCTTTATTATTATTATTATTATTATTATTATTATTATTATTATTATTATTATTATTATTATTGTTGTTGTTGTTGTTGTTGTTGTTATTGTTATTGTTATTTACATTCTGTTTATATTATTTATCTCTTTGATCTGTTCATAAACTCAGTATATAGGCTGGAAACCTGTGACCCGATCTTTTAGATCATTCTCAGGTATAACAACGCCACGTACTGAGTATTATTGTTGTTGTTGTTGTTGTTGTTGTTGTTGTTGTCTTGTTATTTATAATTTATACAATTAACCTCTTTGTGGTTCAACCCCGGTCTTGAGTTGTTAATTTATACAATTAACCGTTGGCCTAAAGTAGGCATCCTGAGTTGTTAATTCTGCAGAAAAAGCCGCCTGAGTGGGCATGTTTAGGCCGGCGCCGCTTGGTTGTCATTAAGGCTGAAATATTCACATGGGGGTGTAGAGTGACTGTAGAGGATCATTTTCGTGTAAGTTTGGTTGAATTTGGTGGACGTTTGATGCATTAAATGCACCTGCAAAGAGGCTACCGAACCAGTTTTAACCGGGTAAAAGAAGAAGACAATGAATTTCCATCCAGATGTGAAGAGGAAAAAGCTGGAGAACAAGGGAGAAAAATGTGTTTTTCTTGGTTTTAGTGACCATTCCAAAGCCTACAAGCTTTACAATCCTAACACTAAGAGAATTGTGATTAGCCGTGATGTAATCTTTGATGAAGACCAATTCTGGTCATGGCACAGCAGTGTTCCCAACAAGCCTTTGGTGCTAGATACTGATATTGATAATGATAATGAAGAAGGGCTGCAAGTACAGCCGACAGTAGCGAGTTCACAACTAGTGGATGATCAAAGGCCTTTACGTGCAAGGACAAGGCCTGCATGGATGGCAGATTATGAAGTCGTTGGAATTGCCCAAGATGAAGACCCACTCACCTATTTTGCCCTATTCTCTGACTGTGATCCCACAACCTTTGAAGATGCAGTCAAAACATCCACATGGCGTCAGGCAATGAATGAAGAGATTGCGGCAATTGAAAGGAATAATACCTGGGAATTGACTCAGCTTCTAGAAAGGCACAAAACCATTGGTGTCAAATGGGTGTACAAGACCAAATTGAAGGAAAGTGGTGAAATCGACAAACATAAGGCCCGGTTAGTAGCCAAGGGCTACAAACAAGAATTTGGTGTGGACTATAAAGAGGTGTTCTCTCCTGTTGCATGCACGAACACAATCAGATTGGTGCTTGCAATGGCAGCTCAGAACTCATGGTCTATTTTCCAGCTAGATGTGAAATCAGCCTTCTTACATGGAGAGCTAGAGGAGCAGGTATATATCGATCAACCTCCTGGTTATGTTAAACTTGGTGCTGAAGATAAAGTATATAAGTTAAAAAAGGCGCTCTATGGACTTAAACAAGCTCCCAGAGCTTGGTATAGTCGCATAGAGGCTTATTTTTTAAGGGAGGGATTTCAGAAATGCCCACATGAGCATACACTTTTTGTCAAAACTGAAAATGGAAAAATGTTGATTGTGTGCCTATATGTGGATGATTTGATTTACACTGGAAATAATTATGCCATGTTTGAGAAGTTTAAAGAGTTTATGATGATTGAATTCGAGATGACTGATCTCGGGATGATGCATTACTATCTCGGCCTTGAGGTAGTACAATCAACAACTGGCATTTTCATTTCACAAAAGAAGTATGTTCAAGAAATCTTAGAAAGATTTCAAATGAACAATTGTAACTCAGTTGGCACACCTACTGAAGTTGGTGTGAAACTTTTCAAGGATCCAGAAGGGAAGAGGGTTGACAGTACAAACTACAAACAAATTATAGGGAGCCTAATGTATTTGACATAATGTATGCTGTCAGTCTCATTAGTAGATACATGGAAAACCCTAAAGAGATTCATCTTCTTGCTGCAAAAAGAATCTTTCGTTACCTACAAGGTACTGCTGATTTTGGATTACTCTACAAAAAAGGAGAACATTCAGATTTAATGGGTTTTACTGATAATGACTATGCCGGGGATCAAGATGATCGGAAAAGCACTTCGGGGTATGTTTTTATGCTGGGTACAGGAGCCGTCTCATGGTCATCCAAGAAACAACCAATAGTTACCTTATCAACAACCGAAGCTGAATTTGTAGCTGCAGCTTCATGTGCATGTCAAGCAATTTGGCTAAGGAGGATTCTTGAAGAAATTCAGTTCAAACAACAAGGAGCAACTTCAATTTATTGTGACAACAACTCAACAATAAAACTATCAAGAAATCCTGTGCTACATGGGAGAAGCAAGCACATTGATGTCAAATACCATTTCTTAAGGGATCTCGCAAAAGATGAAGTAATTAATCTTATTTTCTGCAGGAGTGAAGACCAAATGGCTGACATATTCACTAAGCCGCTTAAAACATCATTGTTTCACAAGCTAAGGAAGTTGCTTGGAGTGTGTTCTTTGGGATGATTGTATTAAAAGCTATCTTATTATTCTTTAAACTGAATGTCTGAAATTGTTCAGTTTAAGGGAGGGATTGTTGGGAATATTTTCTTATTCACTGCATAGTTGTCCAGGTCAATAGGAGTTTGTTAGTTAGTGGATGAATAAATGGTATACGTGTCCAGCTCTCATTACTTAGTGGCTAGTCTGTTGGGTTAAGTTGGATTAGTGCTTAGTCTTTAGTTAATTCTGTTTTTCGATTATTTGAGTCATTTGTAATGCCTATTTAAAGGCATTGTTCTTTATTCAATAATGCACAGCAATTCATTCTCATTCTCTACGACCAGACGACGCCTCGTCTGGTCCTTCCTCTTTTTTTATATATGAAAAATGACACTGTTTTGGACTAAATTAGGGATTTTTACTGAATTTCCATTTAGTCCTTTGTTTTTCAAATTTTTTTAATTAAACCCCTAATTGACTCAAAACTTTCGATTTAATGCAATTAAGCCCATGATGAACTTCAATTGCAGCCTCGTATTTACGCGTCTTTTGCAATATGGTCCTTGGTCTCGGAATTTGTCTATTTAACCCCTAATTGACCATTAAACTTTCAATTTCACCCCCGGTTTTTGTCAATTGAACCCCCATAGTTTGCCGTCTGTTGCAGATTTGTCCTTGGCTTTGAATTTCTTCAATTTAGCCCCTAATTGGCCCCAAAACTTTAATTTTCTTGCAATTTTACCCCTAATTTCAATCAATTAACTTGGTAAAAATTAAATTTGATCTTTTAAAATTCCAATCTTCTCAATTAAGCCCAAATTAAGCTCCCAAACTTAATTTTTCACCAATTAAGCCCCAAATAAAATTAATTTGACCCATTTAAAGTAATAATTAAGTCCTTGCACTTAATTAAATCCTTCAATTGGACCCAAATTAATTCTTAAGCATAATTAAAATTTAATTTGGCCCATGATTAAATCAAATTGGCCTATTAAAAATTTAATTATGTCCTTGGACTTATTTTTTCACTAATTAAGCCCCAAATAAAATTAATTTGACCCATTTAAAGTATAATTAACTCCTTGCACTTAATTAAATCCTTTAATTGAACAAAAATTAATTCTCAAACATAATTAAAATTCAATTTTGCCCATGATTAAATCAAATTGACCTGTTAAAAATTTAATTATGTTCTTGGACTTAATGTTTATGCAAATTCGTCCAATAATCATTTAATTTGACCTTGAATTTGCATTGTTTCCTTCATTTTTGGGCATAAAGGGGTACAATTAAGCCTTGAATTTTCCTAAAAAATTACAGCTTGACTTCCCGGCCTACTTTCTCCACATTGCCAGCCTTTATTTTATTTTTTTATTTTTATTTTGAAAAACAAATTGATTTTTGGGGAATAACCCAGAATTGGGTTATGACAGGGTTTATGAATTTATACGTAAAACGTATTCCTAATATTAAAAATGTATTTTATTTTGACGACTTAAAACAATTAGGTTTTTTACCTGATAAAATAAGAATCTCCTTACAAAGGAGAACTTTTCTTGAACCATAGACAAATCAAAAAATAGAAACCACAACAAGATCTTAGATTTTATCAGACATTAAAGCAATGCATCCTACCTTATATAGAGCATATTTGGGGTGCTAATACATTTCCTTTATGCAATCAGTCTCCGTACCTAATCTCTAAGACTAGTTAGGGTTTCTAATGACCAGAATACTAGGTGGCAACTCCCATTCAAATTTTTCACTGATAAGAGACAAGAATTGATACACATTTTCCAGGTAGACCCTTACAATTTTTCCTTGAGGATGGACGATCTTCGCGACACAGCACGCATGCGACACTACTCTTCAAGAACAAGAAAAATATTTGTTTCATTAAGAAAAGTATGTCAATAATATTTTTTTTATTTTTTAAAAAATTATTTTTGAAATCAGCACATTAAAATGATTTGAAAACATCAAAAATATATTAATTCAAAATAAAAATAAAAATTTAATTTTTTTTTAAAAGCACTTTTGAAACGCAATGCCAAACATGTCTAAGTTGTGATTGGAGCAAAAATTGGGTAAAAAATCACCCTTTCCATATATGTTTGCAAACCCAGATTTTATGCTAATTTAATATGAAAGGTACCAATTTTAGTCGAAAGAAGAAAGTAGTGTGTTTTATGCCAACCTTTTGATTTTGTAGATTTTATCTCAAAAAATCAAAATAGATTTGATACAATAAAAACTTATTTTAAAACATCATCACTAATGGAATAAGGGTTGAATAATACCACAAAAGTAGGTTAATGTTTTATACAAATTCAATTTGTTCAAGAATAAAAAAAATACAAAAATCTCTCACACGTTAAAATTAAAAAATTAAGAAGTATTATTCATCAATGGCTGCCAAAATTTAAGTTACATATCTTTAAATAGTTTTGAGAAATTAACCCTAATGGATCTATTATTATATGCTGAATTGATCCACTTATAAAAATTATCTAAAAACCTTTACTAATAAACTCAAACTCTAATTCAAACAAGCCTTGGGCTATAGCAAACAAAAATAAAAATAAAACTCATAAATCATAAGTCTTTATTTGCCCAATGATCCTAAAAATCAATATGTTATTAAATACCATCTTTTTTTTTTCCTTGTGTAATTAGGACGAATAAAAATTCCTTATAAGAAAATGATTTTAGAACATTAATAAATTCTAACCATACTTAGAAATTATGTTGTAACTCATTAAAGATCCTTGTAAAATTAGAAAATTTTCAAAACAAGTTGTCATATCTTCATAGAAAAAAGATTTTTACCAAATAGAAAGTTTATAAGTCAAAAGAAAATAAATAATAAAATTTATATAGTGTGTTCTGACCTATATTACAAGCCTGTACCGAACACTGATTCACCTGAAAGTTTGCCTCAATATAAAAAATTATCTTTAAAATTTTGTGATAAAATTTTAATTCAATTCAATAATTTATTTTAAAATTATATTTAATAAAGTATAATTATACCATACTTTTACTATATAATTCGAATCTACCTTCCATAAATAAATAAAATATTGAAGGAAGAGAGACTTTGGGACGCCTCACATCACGGGTGACCACAGGAGAGGTGGATGCTTTTGAATGCCAAGTTTGTCAGTTTTAAAAAAAAAAACAAACTATATATGCACGTCGTTTAAGGACCACCCACAAGTTGGCCTACTGGTGTTTCCATTTACAATTTTGGGGACGAAGAACTAGCTACCTACTGATTACTCCTTTCAATGTTGACAACTATCCAACTATAGATATTTAATCGGCTTATTTGTTGTTATATTTTTATTAATATATGTGTTCAAGTCAGCTTGCGTGCACCTCGACTAATCACACGAGTTTTGAAATTAACAACCATATAAATCTCTATTGGCTATCAATATTAGCAACCACAAGGCTCGAACCTGTGACCTCAAGAGGAGCAAACATTTTAGTCTCAAACTCTTATTATTAGGTCAATTACTAGATAATTGACTTATTTTATACCATATTGCATGTGGCAAAGGCCAAAAAAGCAATTACTTTTGCTCGTAGAAATGGATATATATATATATATATATAAACTTGAGGGGTATAATTCAACGAATTAGATCATGAGTTTGCTCTCTAATGATTATCAATTTGAATTTTACATTACTAGAGATTTACATGGTTATTAATTCTAGAATCTTAATAATATGCGTAAAAGTTCCGAACACCTACGATTAAAAAAATTTGATATATATGAAACACCCGATGCAATGGGCTACGTTCAATTTTATTTTCTCCCATTTTAGGATTTTTGTCTAATAAACACACTCAAAATGCAATCATTTAGTTTTTGTTCGGTAATATAGTAATTTCTGTGGTTATATTGAAAAAATAAATATAAATTATAATTTAAAAATTATCCTGTGTTTTGCTTATTCAAATGATTTTAGTAGGAAAACATGTTTAATAAATAAGCATGCAATTGGGTAGTGTGAAACCATTAAATTACAAACAAGCATACGATCGCTAGCTAGTCAACAATCGCTAGCTAGTCAAGATTGAGACAACCTTAAAACTTCAAGAATATGTCAACTTGATGTTTGTCAAGTTAGAGATAAGTTCATTGATGTTGGAATTTGAAGTCTCCTCCACTGATCAACTCCTTGAAATGAAAATCACTTGGAAAAAGCAATCTCTTCTGTTTTCACACTTCCATGTTCATTATCTTTTTAGCTGTAGATTGCCACCTTCCACTACATGGGCAGCAGGTTACTAATTCTGAACAAAAGACCAGCAATTACTGCTCTCCTTCTTCCTGTGGAAACATCCATAATATCAGCTACCCTTTTTGATTAAACACCGATCGCAAAAGGTGCGGCCACAAAAGTTATGAACTTGTTTGTGAAAACCATCGTCCAACTTTATACTTGAAGACGGTAAAATATTATGTTCAGGCGATCAAATACAGTAACTTCACTGTTCGACTTATGGAAGCTGCTGTTCAGAAGGATGATTGCTTCTCCATACCTCATCGATCTCTCATCGCATATGATAATTACATCAGCTACAGGAACTATCTTCCATATAACTTTGGGTTCGATAACCTTCGCGCCGACTTTATGACCTTTAGATTAACTTTTATAACTTGCGAAAATCCTGTACTGAGTCCTCCAGACTATATAGTGGATGCTTCTTCTTGCAAAAATGGAAATTCTATTGCATTAAATGGATTTGAGCTTTCATGGTACTCAGCTTGTTGTGATTCTGTCAATGAGATCCAGTACTGCAACTATGATAGTACATATTGTGATTCATACGATGCGTTTTCTTCTCTCTATCTCTCTCTCAGCTTACCTAAATTTGAATATATATTTCATAACAGCACAAATCTCTCTATTTTATACTTGATAAAAGAAGGTGTTTTATGCAAATCCATGACCATTGTCTTTTTGTTTGTGACATTGCTTAAAGCTTTATCGTGTTCTGGGTTTATTATAAGTTAATTGGCCTAGATATATATCTTCCCATTGATCATACATATTTTCTTCTTCTTGTTAGCTCTTGGTGGCTTTGAACTATTTTTGTTTTTTTTTTTTTTTTTTCAAACTACTAGAGGTAGTATAATCAATCTTAACAGTACATTGTAATGACAAAAAAAGGGGAAAAAAACGAAAAGAAAGAAAATTGATTCTACTGAAAGTGTTAATGTTTGTGTCTTGTGGTTATGCCTTTTCCGTTGTTTGTTGCAGCTTTTTTCGTTTGCTTGACTGTTGCTTTCCTTGGCAGTCCTTTATATTTGTTACTTTCTCCATGTTGGCCTATTTGATCTTACGGTTCTTTATTTCAATCAATTAGGTATTCAATGACAACGCAAACCTTAAAAACTCAAGTAATTTGATGATTTCTTCGTTTATATGAACGCAGGCCTCAATGGTGCTCCTATCAGAGTGGCAATAGGTGACACAGCTTGTCTTTGTCTGCCAATAAATATTACCAATTATTGAGATCGCTAGTTTCTTTAAAAATTATTTGTTTTTTCTTGCAGACTTTTCTGACTAATCGCATACTCAGTTATCTCAGTAAGAACCTGCCTTTTTCTTTACTCAAACATGAAGTCTAAACTGCATGCATGGAACACAATTTTAATTACATGAATTGGTTCTGCAAAGGCTGAACACTGACATGACCTTCTCTTTTCTTCGCAATGAAGTCTTTGGGCCGATAACCAAGTATTTTCCAAGTGGAACATGGATATACTATTCAAGAAGAGGGGTGAGTTAATTTAGAGTTCTTTTTTTTGTAATCTGGAATTGTTTCATTAATGATAGACAATATGCGCAGAAAAACCATTTAAAAGCATTATATAGGGAATAAGTTATGATTAATTACTTTTTTTCTTTCTTGTACATGATTGCCACTTGTTTACTATCTATAAGATTTCCCCATATTGATTTTTCTCCGTTTCTATAAATCTTGTAGGACAACCGCATTTGGGATTCCAAATTTACAAAGCTAAATTACAATAACTCTCAAGTTATCATGTAAATATTGAGATTATTGAGTTCATCTAAAAAACCTTTTTAATATTATTTATTTATTTTCCAATGTCTTCATGTTTTCATATGGCAGAATACTATACGTATGTTGGGACCAAGATCATATCTTCAGATTTTCTCAGAATAATCATAGTTTTGCTCATAGCACTACTTATTTTCACTGGTAAGTACTTTCCTATGCTTCTTTGGATTCGTAGTAGAACATGAAATGTGTGCATTGGAAAATCAAAACATAAGATTAAAAGAAAAATGGAAAAGCGCAAGAAAGTATCTTCAGTGGCTTTGGTTTCATGGAAATAAGCCCTTCAACTTTTTAGTTTTTTAATTGAGTCTAATTCTTTAATTTTATTAGCAACTTTAATGACTTAAAAAAATCCAAAGCTAAGATGGATAAAATCAAAATTCACTAAGATGCTCCGTGAAAAATCTTTTTTTTCTTGCATTTTTATAAGAAGTTTTTACCTTTTGGTGCAATGGATTTGAGATTTGAAAAAAGTTGATGCTTCCATCGATACATAGTAAGCTTGTAAGGATTTATCAGGAGGCAAACACAACGGAAATCACATTTCATTTATAAAATAATTTTGATGCGGCAATCTATCTAATTAGCACTATTTCATTCTACCATTGACTATTCTTGTTGTTTTTCTGCACAGTGATATTTCGTGCAATATTATTCCCTTTTGGGCTTTCATGCCTCGTGACCTATTTAATCTACATATGGCGAAGAAGGCACTTATCAATGTATGACATCATTGAAGAGTTCTTGCAGAGTAACGGACAAGACTTTACCAATGAAGTTGACACCATCAGAAGAATTTACCATGTCAATGTGGTGTAGCTTATAGGCTTTACCGTCGAGGGATCAAAGCGTGGTCTTATATATGAGTTCATGCCTAATGGTTCTCTTGATAAGTATATTTTTCCTAAACGAGGTAGCGTCACATTAAGTAAAGAGAAAATGTTTGACATTTCTCTTGAGATTGCTCGTGGCATTGATTATCTACATCAAGGTTGTGATATGCAAATCTTGCATTTTGATATCAAGCCTCACAATATTCTTCTCGACGAGAAGTTTGTTCCAAAGATTTTAGATTTTGGATTAGCAAAATTGTACCCAACAAATAATGGCATTATGGCCCTCACTGCGGCTAGAGGAACAATGGGATACATAGCTCCTGAATTGTTCTACAAAAATATCGGAGGCGTGTCTTACAAAGCAGATGTTTACAGTTTTGGGATGTTGTTAATGGACATGATAGGAAGAAAGAAGAACTTGAGTGAATTGGTAGAGGATGCAAGCTAAATCTACTTTCCTTCGTGGGTTTATGAGCAGGTTTGTGAAGGAAATGACCTAGAAGTACTAAGAGACACCACAGAGTAAAAAAAGAAGATAACAAATATGATGATTATAGTGGCATCATGGTGTATACAATTAAAACTCGAGGATCGTCCCTCAATGCATGAAGTTGTAGATGCTCGAAGCTGATGTTGAATCCCTGCAAATGTCTCCTAAACCTTTTCTCACCACCTCGTAACAAATGCCAAAACATGATGACGTGGCCAATCAATCAGATATGTCAAGTTATTGTATAAATTCCTCATATCAGTTTGGTCATTAATAAATATATAATGGTTTGTTTATAGATTTCAATAATGGATTAATGAAGCATTTGAGATGTATTTATTATATCAATCAAGCTCTTCATGCTTTTATTGAATCCAAGTAACAGCCAGAGCATCATACGCCAACATTAAAACATGAATTTTCTAAAATTATATCATTAATCTTAGTACCTATATATTCATGAATGATTTAGTTTGATTTGTGACATGACCAAAAGCTTGATGTCTTTTCTCAAGTGCAGGAGTGTCGAAGTAATAAATAACCCGGCAAGACCGGGGTCGAACCACAGAGAGGTTAATTGTATAAATTATAAATAACAATACAACAACAACAATAATAATAACAACAATAATAACAATAATAGTAATAGTAATAATAATATTAATAGTAATAATAATAATAATAATAATAATAATAATAATAATACTCAGTACGTGGCGTTGTTATATATGAGAATGATCTAAAAGATCGGGTCACAGGTTTCCAGCCTATATACTGAGTTTATGAAAAGATCAAAGAGGTATATATTATATAATATAAACAGATTTTTGATGCGAATGAACAAGACAAGACCAACAGTGTCAGGATCCTTGATCAAACACAGAGCATACTTAATATACATGAAATATAACAAGAATGTAAATAGTAGTAGTAGTAGTAGTAGTAGTAAAGATGAAGAGGAAAAAGTTAATGAGAACTTTGAGATGGAAGATTAATGTAAGGATTAAACAATGATACAAACAAGTGTCAAGGTTAGAAGATCCACTAATGGTACTTCAAACAAGTATAATATAAATTCTTATTACTCAACTGGAAACCACACACAAAGGAGGTTACAATCAGATTATAATTGTTAACATGATTACATTAAGTATCTTATTCGAATAATGTCAATACTTGTAAATATTATCAGGTATTCATGGTGATAACTTATGTTAACAACAAATCAAGTTCCTTTCATAGCACAGGTGTAAGTTATACCATACGGTTGGGCTATGAAAGTGCCAAGCATTTGTTGTACCAGGGGTCGTTCAACACAAATCTAGATTAACCATTTAACAAGCAAGGTATTAAGAGTGAGCAAGATAATAAATATAAAACATGTTAATATCAAGCATTAAAGTCCATGTTGAGCTTATATTATATTTATTCTTACACCATTAGTGTAACCTTTTCACCTTGACATAATAGATTTTGCTAAACATAATGAAAGAAAGAAACATAAATAAACAAGATAAGAACATAATTATAAAAATAAAGGAAAGGAAATGAAGAGAATAAACAAGAGATTAATATAACATCAAATAAAACTTAAACATTACAAAATACAAAGAAAAAGGGCAAGAGCATGATCTTGATCTGAACACAAAGATGCCTAAATCCATGGCAAATGCCTCCTTTTATAGGCCAAAATTTGGAACTATTGATTTGATGAATAATTGTTGAGTGGGTGGCCACATCTTAACTTGGTGAAAATCATTATCTTCTTGTTTGAATAAAACTTCATTGCTAACATCAGAACTAGAACCATATGAAATCATGAAAGTTCTAGGAAATTCTCTTAGCTTTTCAAGAAAAAAAGTTGAGGTCATTTGGACTTCTAGAACTCAAGATATGGGCTGAACACTGAACAGTGTCTGGGCTGCAGAACAGATTCGGACTTCTCCGTTGTTGCTATAATTTGGACTTGAAAAAATGCCTTCTTAGATTTTTCTGTTCACATGAAAGTTGTAGGCCTATGTCTCACCAAATCTATGTAAAAATTTGAGATCATTTGGACATCTAGAACTCGAGATAAGACCCAGATACCGAATAGTGTTCCAGTTTGGACTGCACCAACATCTCTTTTCTAAGCTTCACCCTTCTTTATCTTTAAAATTTCAGTAGTTGAATTCATCAATCAATCCTTTGATTTATGTGATAAGCCTGCATTTAAGATGAACATTTACCATATATTAAGGCATTTTATAGTATCACACTTGTTATTATAAAACATGCTTTAGTTAAGGAGTTATTGATACTTCAAGTGCAAAATGATGATATAAAACCTTAATAAACATGCACTTTTAAGTATTAATCACACCCCTCAACCAGCTTATTACTAGTCCCTAGTAATCAAAGCGTTAAAATAGAAAAACAATTTGCAAGTTCCACAAAGCAAGGCATTCATCATTCAACTTCCATTAATCTATCCAAATAAACAAACTCTCATTAAATTTATATTTCTGCTTCATACTTCTTAAACAAGATATTAATAAACCTTCTTTTTATGTGCTCAATGTATGAAAACATGAAAACATAGATGATGGGGCTTTTGTTGGAAGAAAACAATATTATGTTCGAATGTTTAAGGTTAACTTCTTTGGGTTGGGATTACTATTATTATTATTATTATTATTATTATTATTATTATTATTATTATTATTTATTCTCTTTTTTTTTTCAATACACATACAACTTAAAACACAATGTATCTTTAACCCATGTAACGAGTTTTAGGCTAATGACTCCCAGACCAGTTGGTCTTAGGACATTAGGTGTTGAGACACCCCTACAAGCTTAGCAACTCGGGTTGCAGATACTGATACGTAGATAGTGCAACGTTTGATTCCCTTAAGCTTTTCTCCATAACCCATGTAACAAGCTTTGGGCCAATAGCTCGCAGATCTGTTGACAAAACTGTTATCTCGGCAGCGTACTGAGTTTCTTAGATACAAGATTGGCCTTACTGATGGGAGTCTTATCTTGCGAGGGCATATTAAGGAAATCTACATAAACTCTGCCAAAATCAAGCAACAAATTCCTACCAAAGTTTAGCATTCCAACTATTACAAATCTTTCCATTTACTGCAAAAAATATTCTGCCAGAATTATAGCAAATGTCCATATGTATTCATTACCAAAAACAAACTCTTCTCTTGTATATATTTCACTCGACATTATAATGAAAAAGTGTGGTTTTCTCTATCAATTATATGAGTAGTTGTTTGATCTTTTTATGTTTTTCTAGAAAAACAAATAGCAAGCAATGCATCACTTTCTTTTTTTGGTGAAATCAAGAATATATATAGAATAAAAAGGGAAAACCTGAATAGAGAGAGAGCAGAGCTTTAGCTACATAAGTTGTAACCTAGGCATCAGCCTAATTACAAGGAAGAAAAATAAAAAAACAAACAGCCCTACTAATGGAGCAACAAGTCAAAAACCAAATGAAATCAGAACTTAAACGGACTAAGCCGAAATGCATTCGTGATTTCTATAAAAATCAACACCTATAGATTGGCAAGCGGACCAACAACATTCCTACATTCCTAATCAATAATAAGTGGATTGGCAAGCGGACCAATTTTTTAATCAATAATAACCCATTTTAGATTTCCACTAAGTTATCTTCCCCGGGTCGGATGAAAGTTCTTTTAACATAAAAAATAAATACTAGTTATATGACTTCTACTTTATCATGGGTTGAATGATTTGTTTTTTTTCAACATAAAAAAATAAATATACATATTTTTTACATTAAAAAAATTGTAATAGTAGATAAAAAAGCTGATATGTATAAGGGAAAAGAAAAACTTTTATGTTTATTTTAATATTATTTAAAAAAATATTATTTTAATTAGATAAATTGATAATCCACGTTTATTATCATTAACCTTCATTTTTTCCCCCTTCTTGGGGGGGGGGGCCTTTTGCTGAAAGTTATAGTTTGATATCATTTTAACATTTGGTAGCATCATTTCCCAAAATAACAAGAAAATCAAACCCTAAGGGGTAATTTATTGTTATTATTTGAAAATAATACATATAATATTGGCAGCACTCTTGACAATTTTATATTTTTTGATCACTTAAAGAGAAAAGCATGTCTAGAATCGGGCGAGCTCTACACATGAGCTCTAAGGGCTCAACTTTGAACATGGTCATTGCTGTCTTCTCTAACATGTCAATCTTGTTTTCACCAACCCTTTCCCACTCAAAGCACTGTATCAACGATCCCAAAGTTAAGGTCATCACTCTGTTTGCTAGGCCATCTCCAGGACAAGCTCTCCTTCCCATCCCAAAGGGGATGAACTTCCATGCATCAACTCTGCCTGCAGATTCAAATCTCTCAGGCTTGAAACTTGTGGGCTCATCCCACAGTGTAGGGTCTCTATGGAGAGACCGTGCGTTTACAAATAATATAGTCCCAGCTGGTACATGGTATCCTCCAATGGTACAGTCGGAGGATGGCATGTGCGGTGGTATAAGCGGTGTCACCGGACATAAACGCAGATTCTCCGATATGATGCTCTGAAGGTAATGTAGTTTTGCAAAATCTGACTCTTCTATCAAGCGGTCTCCAACTTGAGCGTCCAGTTCTGCTTTAGCTTTCTTTAGCACGTCTGGATGGTTGAGTAGATTGGCTAATGCCCATTCCATAGATGTAGCAGCAGTCTCTGTTCCCCCAAGCAACAACACCTGCACAAAATACTTAGGATTTTACTTTGAACTATCTTGAATATGACTTGTTGGATAGATCCACAGCCGAAGCTTAAAAGAATCTTGACGTGCAAACTAATCTCACGACATTCTCATCGTTGAAGAAAAACGTGGCTTAAGGTGATCGTTTGTGGTTTCTCTTTGTTGTTTTTTAATGAACGAAATTTAAGAAATTGAAAGGGGAGATGATACCAAAAGAAATGTGAGTGAATCACAAAGAATAAACAACAACAAAAACATCATGTGTTTCCTTAAAAGTTAAATGATTGAATCAACATAAAAAAGAGTTTGATTTGACTAACCAGAACATGGCCTTTGATTACTTCATCCGTGTAGTATTCAGGCTGTTCTTCTTGCAGAGCAAGAAACCGGTTTATCATAGTGTTTCTGTCCCTGTCATCTCGATGCTCATCAACCAGTCCTTGTAAGAACACATCCATCTTCTTACTTAGTCTATCCAACTTCTTCAAGTGCCCAGTAAAATCAATCCACTGCAACAATGGAATCATATCCCCCAAATTTCTCACGGCAATACATTCGGCAAACTCTTCCATGATCTCCTTAAAAATCCTGGCCTCTTCAATTTCCTTAACATCTTCTCCATAATACCTCTTCCCTGCAACCATTCTCATTATAATATTACACGTCAGGTCAAAGAGCATGGACCTTAACTCCACCTTAGCATAGTTACCATGCTTGGAAACACCGTGAAGTCTACGCAGTAAGGCCATGACTTCCTTTCTTCGGATGCTAAATAACTGGTCTTGCCTTGCTTTCTTTTCTGAAGCAAGAACTTGGTTGAAAGAACAAGAAACGCCATGCATGGAAGGAGAAGAGAATAGCGTAGCCATAGCGAGGTACTGTAGTCTTCTTCCATGCGTAAATTGTTGAACAGGCTCTAGCTTACCGATCCTCCTTTTAACCAGCCAGGCAATTCTTCTCACTGCATGCAGCCTTCAAAAACTCAAGGTCCACATAACTGTGTATCGGTCAAATTGCGCAGCATGGCATTCGAGATTTTCTTGAAAATTTATATCATAACATCGTTTGAAAAAATTAAAATTGAAACGATTAGAAAAAACCTCAAACTCTGCCCACGTTGAAGCCACCACCTTTGAATTTTAAAATGGCAAGGCACCAAATATTATCATTCCAACTTGACTACTTAGACTTCATGACTTTTCACATTTCATATGGTTTTTATACATACAAATTTCAATATTTGTACCAAATATTCTTATTTCCTTCATGATGGAAACATAAAATCTCCCACAAAACATATAAAAACACCAAATTTCAAGGTTCCTTTTTGTTAATTAATGATTAAATTATTCAATAAGACGGGAGAATATATAAATTATAATAGTCTTCGTAAGAAAATGTTATCACGAGGGTATCTAGAATCATTAAATCCTAAATTATTGATAAATTTTTTTATTAAAATATATAGAAAGGTATTTACTTTGAGTTATACCAGCATCCAAGTCCAAATCTTCTATGTCAAGTCCAAACTGGATCGGCTGCAACTCTCGTAATGATCCACTTTCGATTATGAGCCGATGAGTTTTCTTAACATGGAGAAGCCTAGCCATTGCAGCTTGCAAGTAATCCGAGCCCAAGCTCAAAGAGTATTCTTTGTAAAGGCTAGCTAGAGAGGATATAGTCCCCCTGAAATGATTCAAACGAAGGCGACAGGTGATTCCTTGACTAGAAAAATCACAGGAGAAAATAATGGTGTCGAAAGAAAATTCAGCACATCAGTCTCTGTTTTATCTCTAATTGCTAAATCTTTTCGACGTGACAGGTCCAATTTTATTTTCAATCAAATTAAATAAGATATTTAGTATGTAAATTCTAATTAAACCGATTAAATTTTTAATAATAATTTGATTGATTAAACCAAGATGGTATAAATCTAGCCAGGTTAAAATTAAAGAAAAAAAATGTTATTGGCAGGTAGGAATGCAAGAAAATTAATTTAGAACAATGTTCACTTTGATGAAGTTTTGAGAGCATGCAGCTCAGATGCCTCCACTATCTAATTAAGAAGATGACACTGAAAGCAAAAATCTTCTGCACAGTACCTGGAGGCAGAACTCTCCTTTTGGTTTCAAAGTTAATTTATTTATGAAAATTATGTTTGTTACTGTACAAGAAGGATATTGTTGGTGTTATTAAAGTTGTTGCTAGCAACCCTGAGATATAGTTCAACTGGTCAGATTTTAGTTTTATTTTCTAGATATCATCAGTTCGAGTTTTACAAACCTTAGAGTCATTGTAGGTTTATATGATCGTTAATTTTAAGGCCCGTGAGATTAGTCAAGGTACGCGTAAGCTGACTCGGACACTCATTTTAATTAAAAAAAAAAAAGTTGTTATTGGTTTGATGGTTCAATTTCAATAACTTGTTGATTTGAGATTTGATTTAAATTTTATTTTTTAAAAAAATTAAATAATTATAAAAATTATCGGAATGTAATAATCGATATTATTAAACTTATTTTGATTTGGTGAATTAACTCGTGACGTACTTATTTGAGATCTGATATAGATCTTATTTTAAATTAAATCATTATAAAAATTATTTTTGTTACTATAAAAAAAGGATGATGTAGTAATAGATGTTCTTAAACTTGTTTTAGCTTGGTAGATCAACTCAATGACTTGTCAATTTAAGATTTAAAACTGTATTTTTATTTTAAATTAAATTATATAAAAATTCAATCCAATCAAACATAATTTTAAATAGATTTGAGGTAACTTGTTCAACGAATAAGACATTGACCTAGCCTAGTCATGGAATTTAAGAACTTTGACAGTAGCATAGAGATGATATTTTTGCTAAGATGTTTGTATGGTGAAATCTGAGGGAAAGCGAAGGGTTACTTCAATCGGAGACTAGGGTTTGCAAAGAGATGAGAGAAAAAGGAAGAAGAAGACAGACGTCCAAAAAGAAAAGCTGAGAGATATATGCTTCTTTGGAGTGCTCTCTTGTCGTGGGACCCTGTTCTATCTTTTTCAAATGTCTTACATGTAAATGAGAAGCGATCATCTTTCTTTGTGCATGAAAAACAAAAAAATTTACGTCTGAGAAATAGAGAAAGGCACTTCTTGATTTGACAGGGCACCAAATTAAGTCTCTTTTTGGGATGGATTCTTTTGTTTTTTTGGAAAAGAAGAAGGAGGAGATTACAAGAGATCTTGATGATCAAGGTTCATAAAATACATCACCTCCCAATCTTTTCCTTAAAATTTTTGGATTATATTAGCATTCTTTTACACTTTTTTTTTTTTGAAAAATAGTTCTTTTTACATATAATTTTAGCTGAGAGGATTCTTGATTTAATAGGAATATCTTTATATGTGCTTCACGTGTTTTTAAACAGAATTTAATTACTATTTATATATATAAAAAAAAAAATAGTGAAAACAAAAAAAAACATGTCTCTTAATGTTTTTTATTTAGAGATTCACTCCAAAATAATTCCATAGCTAGATTTATTTTATATTTTTGTTTTCGTTTTTATAATCAAACATGTTTTTATTCCTTTTATATATATTATTTTTGTCTCGAAACAATTGTTCTAAAACACTAAATGCTTGTTTATTTAGGTATTGTTGAGTTTTCTGAATATCGTACACGCATTGAAAATTATGAAATAAAATTATTCAGAACTTTCTAAGATCTTGTGAGACAGATCCATATTTGTTTAGGATTTATTATATGAACATCTTATCTTATTTCAGCTTAGAATAATTCTTTAAGAGATGGGTTCCACAAACCACAAGTTATCCAATTGTTTGGCCTCCAACGATAATCCATACGAACCATCCTTGAGAAATATCATAAATCCCTATTTAGAAGATAAGGATTGTTATGTCTAGAGTGCTAGATCCAATTTTGTAATTTTGTTGTTTAACAAACAACAACCCCTAAAATAAGAGGCATGATTTACTATTTATATGGAAATCTGAAATACCCTATAAATTGACAATTATCATTTTGCCTCCTAAATAATATTTGTATATTAATTCAGGACATTTTAGAGATTGACTCAATTAAGTCTTTACTTGATTTTTCTAAATCTAAAAAATATATTCTAAATCTGTATTAATTATATTCTAGTCTTTAATTTTTAAAATATATTTTAACAAAGTCATGCTTAATTAAATCATCTCAATTTAATTTTGACTAATGGTTCTTAATGTGTGTAACCCATTATATTCTTAATTTGTTGGTCTAAATATAAATTATAATTCTAATTAAATAGAATTAAATAAATTAAGTAATTTTTTTATTATCAATTAAATAATTGATTAATTTATATTTGAAGATCAGGTGCATCGTTTAGCAATGTGTCATCATCTCTCAAATATTAAAAAAATCATTAGTGATTTGACTAACTTTCAGTGACCAGTTTTTTAATGTAATTAATATCATTTCATCAATAATATTATGATTTAACATTAAAGTATAAAGTATGTCTTCCATGTTAAATCATGTTTGTTTTCTATATAATAGTCATTGATCATTTGAATGAGATTTGAAACTCTTTTCAAGTCTCATTTCACATTGGCCACCTAAATCAATATTATTTGAAAATAGATTGAACATTTTTCTTAATTCATCTAAGGTGATGAATTCTCTCTTTATCACTCAAGTATCTTCATATAGTTCATGTCATATTCAATGCCTGTCATTTAGTTGCCTCGATTAAGATAACATTTAACATGATCAAAAATAATATTATCTATATAAGATAACTTAGTGGTCTAAAAGTTAAGGATCACTTACACAACTATCACGTGAGTCTTTTTTATAGACATAAGTGATCTCTCTATATGGAACTTTTATGCGAATCAGTTTAGTGTACATGTCTTATGAGAATCACCTACATATCAGTTCTAGGTATCCCTTGTACCTCAGCTCATGAGAACAATTGTTTTCTTTTATATATATATATAAGTCTTTACGGAATCTAATGAATATCATTTATTTAAAAGAGTATCAACCATAAACATTTCAGGAACAATGCTTTATTACAATAAGAATTTTATAACTATAACAACTTTAAAATTTTTTTTGGTAATATATTTGTGTCCTATAAATTTTATCTTTATTCTAGATTCATTAATCTAATAATATATAAATATTAAAGATAAATTAAGTTTTTATTAATAATAAAAATATATTTACATAAATATAATAATAATTGATCACAAAATATATCAAAATAACAGGTATTTATATGCATTTAATAAATAAATAAAAACATCATTTCTATGTTCTTTTTTTTTCTTTGCTGGAATTATAGTTTTTACCGCGGGCACTAAATAAACACACAGCCTAAGAATAGATTGATAAAAGATAGGCTACATAAACACACAGCCTAAGATTGGATTGTTAAAAGATGGAGGTGTTTGCCAATAGTATAGCACTTGGCTTTTGTGTTTCTGACAAAAGTTGTGGGGCTGCTGTCTACAGGTTGTTCAATTTCATTTCATTTTTTATTGATGGCAATGCGAGAAGCAAATGTGGTGGAGATCATCAATCTTTTCAAGATTTATTCTTTTGGCCACACAGCAATGTCTTTCTTCTCTCAAATCATGGCAGTAAGGTACTGCATAGTTGTAAGATCTCAAAAACATGGATTCTCTCTCTGTCTTTCCCGCTTAATTTATCTTCCCTCCTGCTTTAAGTTCTTCATCTTATGCTTGGCCTTAGTTCACGTGCCCTTGCTCAATAGCAAAGCTTTTTTCTCAGATTAAATTATACATGTAGCTTGCAGCAGCAGCAGCCTTTAGTTAACTTAACCTATTTGTGTATGTCCCAGCAGCTTTTTCTTTCTTTTATTTAAAGGGAGATTATGTGAGATATTGCTTTGCCTTTCCCATGATTACATCTCAATACTTACACGTTGGATTTGAGCTAGGCACTTGGGCATTAATCCCATCAAGATGAGCTTTAGGAACTTTAATCCAGAAGGCAATAGTCGAATTTCCATTAGCACTAACCTCTGTGTTTTTTCTTAATACAGCATTGTTCTTGATGATGGGTATAATCATCCATCATGTGAAGAATTGACCAATGGTTAGTCACTTGGTGGTTATGATTATTTGTTAGTTCCTAATATATATTTAGAAGTTGATGAATCATAAACTCCAGCCGGCCTCATCAATAATCAGAGTTACAATTTAAACATAGGCAAAGTTGCTAAACCCAATCGGGTCATGGGTTAGACAGGTTAACCTAGTCAATTCAAAATCAATTCGGGTTTTGGTCAGGCCGTAGACCAACACAATAAGCTGATTGGGTTTGACCGGGTTAACTCTCACCTACTATAATTTGAAAATCAACTCGGGTCTTAGATCAATGGGTCATTAGTTTAAGGTACCGAGCCAAACTTAATAACTTTGAAGATAGGTTAATTGTGGGGTTAAGGTTAATGTAATGTAATTAAGCACTCAAAAGGAGACAACTTTTTAAAGGCACCAATAGACCACACTTGTTTTTGGCTCTCCAGACATGAAGGCCCATGCTTTTGATTTCTCAGTATGCTTCTTGAGACAAGGTATAGTATTCAATAAGTTAGGCAAGGCATCAAGATCATGAACATAAAAAACTGTAACTGATATAACTTTGTCTTTACATTTTCTATTGGAGTATAAAGCTACACGGGCTCAGCAGCAACAATGACTTGAATTATTCTCTAAGAAGAGTGGGTGTCTTGTTTTTCCATGGCACCTTCTGCCCTATAGGACCTCAAGACTTAGAAAATGCATGCTCCTACTTCTCAGGACCCAACCCAAATGCCTTCCAGCTCCTCCCAGGCTACACTTTATGCAGCTATTATCGCAGTAGTGTAGCAGATTAGCATCGCACCTGTTTCGCCACACCACTAGAAGAGCATCCACTGAAGATCTGCACAGTTTGCTTCCCCATCATCACCCTCTCTTGATTATCTTCAAGTATGAAAATTCTGTCCCCTTGTCATTGATTTTTCTAGCGTGAGCTTCTTTGATCAGAATTATTTTTTCTGGTGTTTTTTTTTGTTGTTGCTTTTTTGCTAGAAACTAATGGTATTTAAATGGCCATTTCCATTTTTGCAGCTTTGACATCACATCTAATGTATCATAATTCACAAGTGGCATCACTTTCACCATGTCTTCTGAGTTTAATCTTTATCTCTGTAGTCTTTTGTTTATAGATTGCAACTATTTTGTGGCAATTTATAATTTCCGTGTGCTGATGGAAGTCAATAGGCAGGCATTCTTCGCATTGCAAGTCTTGGTGTGTGTTGAGCTTTTGTTCTCTTTGTTTGCGGTCAGTGTTCCAATTTCAAAAAAGAAATAGAAATAGAAAGAATGGATACGTATTTGGATTGAAAAAACAGAGACGAAACAGAGACAAAAACATAAAAATAAATTTATTTTTAAAACTGTTTTGAAATGAATTTTTATCATTTCAAAACAGGAAATACATCTCCCCTGTCCCAATTGTCTCTTTCTCTTATAATCAAAATATGGAGTATTAAATTTTTTATTTTTCTTTTACAAATTTTTTTTCTCAGGGATAATGACGGGCTGCAAGACCACAGACAGGAAACAACAATTGAATCTCTCTGAATAAGCTTTAAGTCTACAGTTATTTGATAATTTTCAGAGTTGTTACTACCCGCAATCTCCCTTCAGAAGACTATGAACGAACTAGGTTCTGAAAGATCAAAGCCATGGAACATATACACAAGTTCAGACCCTGCACCATCTCAAACAGGAGTTATTGACAGGGAAGCTCCATGGAAAAGTTTTGGGACATCCATGAATGCGATTTCTTTTGGTTTTGTTGCAACAGCAATCCTGGTATCAATGTTTCTGATAATGGCCATCTTTGAACATCTCTTTCGGCCTTCTCCTCCTTTTTCCTCACCTCAGGAGGTCACCAATGGTTCTGCGGAATCAAGACCACTACACAAACTCGGAAATCCACGAACAGTAAGTGCCCGTTTGTCTACACGTGGTAATGCCGCATTTCAAACTATATTAAGCTTGAAAAAACATCAATTTTTTATGCTTTTTCAACCTAAACGCAGCTTCGGTTTCTCCATATCTCGAGACACAAAATAGTTACTACATTATGAAGCATTTAAGTTATAATGTACTATACATTCTAAATTCTTGACCAAAAAGAGAAGCAGTTACAGGGTATTTTTCTGTGGCATGTGTAAGAGCTGGTTGTGTGCTTCTAAGGATTGATGACAACAAGTTCTTGGCTTGGTAACAGGTTCCAGCAGCTTATGCATCAGATTTTTCAGTGGTGATGCCTGGACAGCAACACCCTACTTGTATTGCCCAGCCAGCACCTCTACCTTGTCCAAGAGAAAGGATAAATTGGCCTGCCCATGAGCAAATTACTTGAAAAACATGGTGTAATGCTTGCGTTGGATCATGTAGAAAATGTTTTGTTATACTATGTATCTAATCCAGTATAAAATGGTTCATCATAATTATGCAGTACTCATTTCTTTGGCTTTTGTTACCAGATTGGATTTGTTGATGAAAATCTGGCAATTACTTGGGAATTTAACCACTCTTGACAAATCAAAAAAGAGAGAGACCCTTTTCTACCAACCAAGCTACTTTGAGGGGGCAATTCATAGAAAAATCTTTAGTGATCAAGCAGTTACTTTGCAGAAAAAAAAACCTGAAAAATACATGCCCATAACTCATTAGATAAAGTTTTCGTTTTAGGGATTGAAGATTCACTCACCGGATGTTTCCAAAATAAAATGAATTCTCTTTGCAGAAACAAAAAAAAAATACCAATCAAATTTTATCATGTGTTATTTTTTATTTTATTTTCACATGAAATGATAAAATAAAATTAAAATAAATAACATAAAAAATAAATGAACCTTTATATATTTTTTGACCAATGAAAAGTTGACACTTTTAATGATATATTTAAGATATCTTGTCATATATGTAATATCCCATCAATAAAAATCAACTAATAAAATAATGTCATATAGCATTGGAAAAACCCTAAGAGCTCCTATAAATTTCTATAAATAAAAGGTCTCAACCTAGGAAAGAAAAAAGAGAGGAATTCTTAAAGATACAATTTTTCTTCAAAATAAGCTCTTTAAGTTAGGAAGTTCTCTCAAAAGTTCTCAAGCCTTCTTCTTTTAGATTAACATAAACGCCTCATAGGAGTTCTTCAACAACATTTTAAAGATAAATCAAATGTCCTCTTTAAAGCATCAAATCTTACTTCGCAATATACACCTAAATTCGCATTCTTGTAAAGCACAAATCTTGACTTGATTTCTCAAATAAATCAAGTCACCATATATCAAATTAAAAAAAAAATTAGAGGATTATCTTATTCATTTAAAAAAAATATTTTTAGATAGAGATTGTACATGATCATATATTTAATAAAATCATATATTTAAACACATGTGATTGTTTAATTTCAGGAACTCAAAATTGTATCTAGAATCTCTTGGATGAAGTCAATTCAATAATAAACATTTGTTATCATTTAAACCTTCAATCTCTTTTTCTCTCAAAGCTAATTCAAAAAGAGAATTTAGTATTAATAATATTTAATCGTGTTTTGGCTCATAAAAAATAATAAGAATATTTTTTTTTTTAATTAATTTTTTATCACTTTTATTTTTTCTCATTGTATCTAGCATAACTTGTTTTTTGAGCTAAAACTAGTTGGTAATTTCACAAGCCAAACTTTTTTTATTCTTTTTTGTATTCATGATTATATGTTTTTAATTAAATTTCCCTCACACCATACATTTATTTATTCCAATTTCATTAATCTAAGATCAACAGAATTATCCCAAAAATTCCTAATATAATATATAGTGATACTGAAGCATGGAAGGAGGTGCAATTTTAAGATCTTCATGAGGTCAACAACTAAACTGAGGGATCGGATCAAAAGCATTTCCTAGTTGAGGTACCAATTCGATATATATAATCGAGGGATTAAATCGTACAATTAATTCAAATCTTAAAATCTTTGAATTTTGTACTGGCGCAAAAGAAAGAAAGGGAAGGACATGCAACTGAGAACGCGCCTCAGCCTTGAATATTGCACAGTCCTCCTGGAATCTTGCATTCAATCAAAATCTCTGTTTCAAGGTAAGCTGATCCATCAGCATCTGCTCAAATGCCTACACAGAACCCAAGAAACCAATCTTACAAATTTTGATGTGCCATTCGAAAAACTCGTTGATTTTTACATAGCTTGCAATGAACTCAAAATCGCACGCCATGTGTTTGATAAAAGGCCCCACAGGCCCAAAAATGTTGTTTTATGGAATTTATTGATAAGAGCTTATGCTTGGAATGGTCCCTATGAAGAAGCCATTGATTTGTACTATAAAATGTTGGGTTATGGTATTACACCCAACAGGTTCACCTTCCCTTTTGTTCTCAAAGCGTGTTCGGCTCTAAAAGAAGTAAGTGAAGGAAGAGAGATTCATTTTGACATCAAAAAAGACTTCGTCTTGAATCTAATGTCTATGTTTCCACCGCTTTGGTTGATTTTTATGCTAAATGTGGGTGTTTGGATGATGCAAAAGAAGTGTTTGATAAAATGCATAAAAGGGATGTTGTTGCGTGGAATTCGATGATTTCAGGGTTTTCTTTACATGAGGGTTCCTATGATGAGGTCGCACGACTGCTTGTTCAAATGCAATATGATGTGAGTCCTAATTCATCAACAATTGTTGGTGTCCTTCCTGCTGTCGCTCAAGTGAATTCATTGAGACATGGAAAGGAAATTCATGGGTTTTGTGTTAGGAGAGGCTTCGTTGGCGATGTGGTGGTAGGAACTGGGATTTTGGATGTGTACGGGAAATGTCAGTGCATAGATTATGCGAGGAGAATTTTTGACATGATGGGTATTGTCAAGAATGAGGTGACTTGGAGTGCTATGGTCGGTGCATATGTTGTGTGTGATTTTATGAGGGAGGCATTGGAACTATTTTGTCAGTTGTTGATGCTCAAGGATGATGGAATTGTTCTGTCAGCGGTAACTCTTGCCACTGTTATTCAAGTTTGTGCAAATTTAACTGATTTAAGCATGGGAAGTTGCTTGCATTGTTTTGCGATAAAGTCAGGATTTGTTTTGGATTTGATGGTCGGAAATACTTTACTTTCAATGTATGCCAAGTGTGGGATTATCAATGGTGCAATGAGGTTTTTTAATGAAATGGATTTAAGAGATGCAGTTTCGTTCACTGCTATCATTTCAGGGTATGTTCAAAATGGTAATTCTGAAGAGGGTTTGTGTATGTTCCTCGAGATGCAGTTGTCTGGGATAAATCCAGAAAAGGCAACCCTGGCTAGTGTTCTGCCAGCTTGTGCTCATTTGGCTGCTTTACATTATGGGTCTTGCAGCCATTGCTATGCAATCGTTTGCGGATTTACAGCCGATACCATGATTTGTAATGCTCTTATTGATATGTACGCAAAATGTGGGAAGATTGACACTGCTAGGAAAGTATTTGATAGGATGCATAAGCGGGGTATTGTGTCATGGAATACCATGATAATTGCTTATGGTATTCATGGGATTGGATTGGAAGCACTATTGTTGTTTGACAACATGCAGTCTGAAGGTTTAAAACCAGATGATGTGACTTTCATTTGTCTCATATCTGCTTGCAGCCATTCAGGACTTGTTGCAGACGGCAAATACTGGTTTAATGCCATGACTCAAGATTTTGGAATCATCCCCAGAATGGAGCATTATGCATGCATGGTTGATCTTCTAAGCAGGGCTGGGCTTTTCAAAGAGGTGCACAGTTTCATTGAAAAGATGCCACTTGAGCCTGATGTTCGTGTATGGGGTGCCCTGCTTTCTGCTTGTCGAGTCTATAAGAATGTTGAACTAGGGGAACAAGTGTCAAAGAAAATTCAGAAGCTAGGACCTGAAAGTACTGGGAACTTTGTTCTCCTATCCAATATGTATAGTGCTGTTGGGAGATGGGATGATGCAGCACAGGTTAGGATCACACAGAAGGAACAGGGTTTTGAGAAAAGTCCTGGATGCAGCTGGATTGAGATAAGTGGGGTTGTCCATACATTTGTTGGTGGTGGATATAGGTCCCACCCACAGCTGGCACAAATAAGCAACAAACTTGATGAACTACTGGTGGAGATGAAAAGGTTGGGTTACCAAACAGAATCTAGCTGTGTCTTCCAAGATGTCGAGGAAGAGGAGAAGGAACGAGTCCTTCTTTATCATAGCGAGAAACTAGCTATTGCATTTGGAATTCTTAGTTTGAGCCCCGACAAGCCCATCTTAGTAACTAAGAATTTGCGAGTTTGTGGTGATTGCCATACTGCTATTAAATTTATTTCTTTGGTAACTAAGAGAGACATAACAGTAAGAGATGCAAGTCGATTTCATCATTTCAACGATGGAATTTGCAATTGTGGGGATTTCTGGTAAGGGTAAGGATGGAGGTTTTACAGGTCCCAATAGCGCATCTATAGTTAAAAGCCTACAGAATCTGCTTTTCCCTTACCGGCTATGTGATGACAGTTATGCAGCAGGTAAACATTTACTTGTAGTTTAGCATCTTGTTTCCAGCTTCCCTTGATTTATATGGATAATTTACTAGCTTAGTGATGCAGACAACTTGGAGAATATTGAGTGTTTTTAATCATGTTTCAGTTGAGAATTAGGATTAGAGTCTGATATACATGCAATTGGATTCAGTAGGGTTTTTTTTTAGAAGAGATTCATATTGATATTTAGATGGTTTATACGAGGATATAAGGGCTGGTTTGGAGTTAAAATTGGTTGTGAGCAGTAGCCTGAGGCAGTCTAGCTATAGGGAAAGAGGTGGCGAAAGAGAAGAGAATAGAAATAGAAACCACAGAAACCAAAATATCAGATCACAGTTTTATACCATTACTCGTGTATATAAATATCATCAGGCATCATTTGGATTAGGGCTTCTGGAAACACTTAGACTAGGACTTCTAAATAGACTGTTATAAGCGGAGAGCAACTAAACAGGAAGGAAGACTAAAAACCATAGAATCTAATAGAAATGAACCAATACTCGAAATAGAAGCTAGACCTCATAATAAATCTGAACACTAGCTAGATACTACTGTTTTGCAGGAACATGCTAAGGTTACAAGTCTGCCATTGTTTTATTAAAAAATCACTGGTAACTTAGAGCCAGAGAACCCTAAACCAAGATATCTAAAGTGGACAATTATTCCTAGATGAACAAGACCTTTTGATTTTTTTGAGAACCATGGACCTGCACTTGAATTTCCAAAAGAGGTAAATTCTTCTTTAATATAGGATAAGATGCTCTATCAGTTAGAAATACCTTGCTCTATTTCCTCTGCTTGAATCATAACAAGAATTTCCAATGTTAGAAATTTTCAACCCACAAATTATATGCCACACATAAGATCCCTTCTAAATCATTACCTTATCAAGTTTTCAATGAATAAGCTGCACATGAAACTTAGCTATTGTCCAAGTATCATGTTTTGTTGAAGCATATTGCTATTCTGCTTGTTAAATGTTAAAGAAGAGAACGATGATTCATTATTCCAATCAAACACCAAAGCTTTCATAATCAATGGCTCATTTTGGCTTTGATATCTGCTTAGATCCTCAAGACCTTTCTTCCATAGTGCACAAGCTACAACAGCTTACTAGATGAATGACTTTTGTCCCTTAGGTCCTGCCCTTATGTCTCCTATCTGCAGGTGACAGGATAGCATACATCTCTCGACAAGAATTACTTGGAGAAAAAACAATGAACATTGAAAATGGATTTGGTAGAATTATTAATCTACCCACATGATCCTGACTGAAGTTCGTCTGGATTTTCAATCTATTTATAGAAATTCATAATCATGTTATATCACTGAAAGCATCATAATGTTGCGAGTATTTCATGGCATAGTTACATTCCTATACCTTTTTTTGTGTTTTTTTCCTATTTCCTATATTTCCATCTTTGAAAATCAAATCCTCTATTTCTTTAGTATATCTCTAGGTTGTTTCAGCTGTAGGGAAGGATGACTTTGCTTCCTTTTCTGGCATTTTAGTTGATACCATATGCATAACACTCAATCCCACTCAGCAGGGAGAAGGTAGCATATGAAGAATTGAAAACCTGCCTCGTTGATGTTGCACAAATAAACAGAAGAAAGAAAAAGGTCAGTATTACTGGAATAAGCTTCTGGCAGAAAACTTCTGTTACTTCTTTCTCTACTTATCTCCTTTAATGAATCACCTCGTTGCAAGCTCCATTTTTTTCAAGCAGAAGCACCATAAAGATTTAAATACAAGAGATGAAGTAGTTGTTTTTCAATTATGTGCATTTAGTTTTGTTAGAGATTTACTGTTGTCAATAATTTCTACTAATTTGATAAATCTAACAATGTTACAACACAAGGCATATGAGACTTTGCTTATTTTCTCATAATCTTATCTGGTTTATACTTCAACTATTTTGTGTTATTTACCTTTTCTAATGAAGAATAACAAAAGAATGCCGAATACCCAAAATTACCTAAGATAATTTATTTAATTAATGTAAATAAATCCTTAATATGTGATACGAATAGTATCCCCGTGCTGCAGCAACAGATTCTGTTCCAGGGCTCCAGAAAAAGAATCATGGAAATCTGTTGCATTCATAAGAAGCACCAGCATGGGTGTTTGTCGGGCATGATGGTTATCTTAGCAAATTCAAAGGTCTCTATCTGTTCACTGAACAATGTCCATGCACGGCATTTCAGTGACAGTGTGAAAAGTCACAAAAATGGTGCAAGTCTAGGAATAAAGCTTTCAACAACTGTTTCAAGGAGTATGGCTGAGGATGAGATACAGCACTGTCAGGCTCAAAAGGATAAAATTAAGTATTTTTCTGTGCTTTGTGTTTTTAGCATGCCAGGTATTCTCCTCTGTAACGGATTTAGAACCTTTTTTTTTTATCTGCAATATTTTGCATTGAATCAAAATTATTTTTTTATTTGATGAGTATAATTAAGGTTCTATAAGTATCATTGTCACATCAACTATACATCAATACCCCTTTCACCATGTGGGGAACTCTTATGCTTGAATATCTTTGACAAGTGACTTTATAGTCTCTTACATGTGCAGTTTGCAAATGGCATATCATTAGCTAACAATTGACTGCTATTGCCCTGAACTATCTTTGAGACGCACTTTCTGGAACTAGGGTTTTGGACCTTTTGGTTTGGTAGAACTTGCAGTCTTTCTAGGTGACCTTTCTCCATGTTTTCCATCGATAGAGCTTGATTGAGTCTTTAGATGAAACTGACGTGAATCAATAACTAAAGCGGATGCTATGGTTTGACTCGTGAAGATTTGGTAAATGAAAAAACATGAGCAGAAGAAAGCATCTGCTGAGACTCAGAGGAACAGTTGCTGCCAACATGCATATATGTTCCTGTAAATCTTGTTGTCCGGAAAGCTGATATTGGTTGACATCATGGATGAACAAGATAGAATCTGAGCTGTCTGGCTGTCTCTCTCATGCAACTCATCATGATCTTTGCAATATGGCCTGTATGAGTTCGTGTCTAGGTGTTCTTTCACGTTGATGCAGCTATTCCTTTTTTTCCCTGTCTGTGTGAAGCAAAGTACCATTTTACCCCCTTTGAAGAAAATCTTTACTTGAGAAATGCCTGTTCCGATTTCCTCTGATCTTGTAGTGGTAATTGTGAAGCCACTGATGCCCATGTAAGTGTCTACCGGAGAGGTACTTCTGTCTTGTAATGGATCTCCACTGCTTTGCTAGATGCAATTGCTGTTCATGGTTTCAGAAACAGCGATACCATTTCTATTTCTTTCTCGCATGAACCAAGCAGGGATACCAGCACCTTTTCTCGTTTAGTTTATCCAACAGGTTCGATGTTATACATTAGTACTGATCATTTTTTTTCCTCCTAATTCCGTCTCTTGTAAAGAAATCTTGCAGTTTGCGGCTTAGGGTTGGAGATGCAGATTTTTCAATGTCCGACTTCATTGATGTGCATGTGGTTGTGAAGATTGTGTAGGTTCTCCTTCTAAATCTACAGTATTTCTGTCAGAGAACCTGCTGCAACAACTACTACTGATAATATTGATGAAGCTGATAGAAATGGTAAGGATGCAGCTATTTCTATTAGAAGTATCTCCTAGGCTCCGTTTGTTTGCTGGAAAGTAGTTTTATTTTTTGGAAAATGAATTCCGAGGAAAGTGAATTCCGGAAAAGTGAATTCCAAAAAAGTATTTTTCGATGTTTGGTAGTGTAATGAAAAATAAGTTGGAAAACACTTTCCAGTGTTTGGTTATGTCATGGAAAATGAGCTAGAAAATAACTTATTAATATTTTATTTTTTCTCAAGTTTATTAAAATAATGAGGAACAAATCTTACAAATTAAAAAGTTAAATAAGAATGAAATTGAAAAAAATATAATTTTATAAATTATCTCAAATAAAATAAATAATAATCAAAATAATAGAGATCAAATCTAAAAAATTAAAAAAAAAAAAAGAAGAAGAAATTAAAATAATAATAATCAACATTTCATAAATTATTTCAAATAAAATAAGTAACAATCAAAAAAATGAGGATCAAATTTGATAGATAAAAAATTTCAATAAAAAAATGATAAGGAAGAAGCAAATAGCAATTATAAAAATAAAAACCAAAATTAATATAAAAATAAAATTTTAAGAGATGAAATTGAAAAATAAATATTCAAAACAAAATATATATATATATATATATATATATATATATATATATATAGCAATTAAAAGTTTGAGGATCAAATTTGATATAATCAGCAAATAATGATATTTCTAAATTTTTCACAACTCCCGGAAAGTGTTTTCCGTCCAAATTTTCCAGGAAAACACTTTCCTGAAAACCAAGCCAAATTTTCCTTTTCCTGGAAAATGTTTTCCGTTGACCAACTTTCTTAATAGCAAACAAACACAAGAAAGTTTGGAAAGTGATTTCCCAGAAATCACTTTTCGGAAAACAAACACAGCTAAAGGAAAATACTTTTCTGAAAATTAAGTCAAATTTTTCTTTGACTGAAATATTTTCTGTTGATTGGAAAGTGTTTTGCGTTAACCGGAAAGTGTTTTTCGGTTGACTAGAAAGTATTTTCCGTTGACTAACTTTTCTAATGGCAAACAAACACAGGAAAGTTTGGAAAATGGTTTCCCGAAAACTAGTTTCCAGGAAACAAACATGCCCTAGTAATATTTTACACTAGTAGATGACTGATATAATTTTCGTAACCAATAGAAGGACTTTAAATATCAGTTTTATTCACGGTTAAAAAAAATCAATCTCATGCTCACATGTTTTGACTCAATTAATTACCAAGTCAACTCATGACTTGATTGAAATCGGATTGAAATTCAGTTTGATTTTCGAAAAAAAAAATTCAAAACAACTCATTTTAACTTTTTAAAAAATTAAAATAATGTTTTGACCGGCTTGAATTGACCATTCTAACCTAAGATTTTGGTATTAAATTGAGTCATTCGCTGGACGAAATCAGGTTTATTAATCTTGGTGTTTGTTTTTGCAAGTAAAACCAAAAGATAACCTGCTTCAACCTTATTTTCTCAATTGTTCAAGCTATCCACAAATAAAAAGTTACTTCAACCATTTGAATTCAGCAAAAGCTACCGAACATTGTATTTGAATTGCCGTAAAATTTAAAGGAACAAATTTTTTGAAACTACAATTGAACCTTGTTCACCACACAAAACTCCACAATCCTTTTTACCTTCCAAAAATATCCCAACAGCCACAAGAAGTTAGAGTTGTTCACCACACAAAACTCCATAGAGGGACTGCGAGGTGGTAAAGTAGCGAGGCAGCTTTGTGTTGGTTCTAAATGCAATGATTTTGTGATTTTTTTTTTTTAATTTTTCTTTTGGAGATGGAGTAGTGTAACGTAGTTTTAAAATCTAAATTCTCCCAACAATCAACTTGAATTCTATTTAGATCGATGTTGATTGGAAAAAAATAATAATAACTGAATCAAAATTCTTAATTATTTTAAAGTGTTTGGAATTGTGATTATACTAGTGTTTTTAAAAAATTAAATTTTATTTTGTTAAAAATAATTTTTTATATATATTTTTATTGTTTTGATACGTTAATCTCAAAAATAATTTTTAAAAAATAAAAATTATTAATTTAATATATTTCAACTAAAAATAACACACTTTAAAAAACATCCACATTTTAAAAAATATCCGCAGCAACTTCCAAACATGTCCTTGATCCTCAATCCATTTAGCTTTTTTAAACAAAATTTTTTTTATCAAAACAATATTATTTTAATTTTTTTTAAAAAAAAAATTAATTAGTAATAAACCCTTCTAACTTGTTATCCGGTCTTGTGCCCCAAATGAACCCGGATCAGGAAGACTAACGTTGCTTCAGTGTTCTACTTTTATTGCAACTCGTGGCCAATAAATTCAAGTTGATTATTTCTATTAAAACAAAAATGTTTTACCTTGAACCAATCAAATTTAGATCTGGTTTAACAAAATCATTAAAACTTGGACGATTAAATCAGGTTTGAGATCATAGATTAATCAGATCAACCTGCTAAGCCAAGCTACATTTAATAACTATGATCATCATACAACAGATGAGTCGATAGCCAACCCTGGCGAATAAATAGCTTATAACCAGATTGAACTCGCCGATTGATAAATCTACAGCAGAAGCATAATTACATTACAGGCAAAAGAATTGGTGGTGAACACGCTTTTACAACAACAATTTACCTCCTACCACTTCCAATCCCAATGATTCGATTCGATTCTCTCATTTTTGGACTTGTATTTTGTCTTCATTGTAGGGTGAGTATAAAATCCTCCTTTAGTGCTCCGTTTCGACATCATCATCGTCATCAGATAATACCTGAGTCAATAAGGAATACTTAACCCGGAGAGAAATCCGGCCCTTCTCAACCGCTAGTTTTGCCCCAGAAACAACCCAATAGCCAGGAGTTTCTTGTGGTCCTCTAGTCATCTCTGTTATGTCCACAAACTTGAGAAGCTTAGGGGCTTGAGATGGCACAGGAGGACCACCAGGGTATACAGCTGAATTTATATTTACATCAGCAGGCCGTGGAGGTGGCTTCTGCACTGACGTGAAGTGATGGCTGATTAAGGTTGATATGAGGCCGGACTTGCGTGCCAACCCTGGCGATCCATCCCACTCTGGTTGCTTCACAGATACAGCTCCCAACACAGTTGAAAACCGAAGTCGCAAAAAGAGAATATTTTTAAACCCGGAATTCACAACTTGTAACTGAGCT
Source organism: Populus alba (assembly GCF_005239225.2). Taxonomy (NCBI): domain Eukaryota; kingdom Viridiplantae; phylum Streptophyta; class Magnoliopsida; order Malpighiales; family Salicaceae; genus Populus; species Populus alba. The sequence continues at coordinate 628,265 of NC_133286.1, read as the reverse complement.
CCAGTTACTATAGAAAGATCTTCATCAGACTCCACAGGGGCTGTGCAGATATGAGAAAAATGCTTCCACTGAACTTTCTCATAGTATTTGCGTTCATACGATTCTTGGTTGGTATTACCATTTGAATCATCTGTAAGTTGGAAGATTTTTGGAAGAGACGAGAGGTGCTGCAAGTGTATGGCTAAGCGATTGCTCCTTTTACCTTCTAGATAGAGCCTAAGGCCAGTCACTGGTCTCTTGCCCACATCAACCTATCAGAAAAATGATGAAATAAACAAATGAATGAATTATAAATCAGAATCTAGCAGCAAACAAATTCACAGCAGAACCATCTCCATTTTTGGCATTCTACACCATCATTGAATGGAGGAATATTAGATGGTTTGAGTTATTTTAGTTTGCCTGAAAACCGCTGGTAACAAGAAAATGAAATGAATTGGGTTAATTGGTTTATCTGTGAAATTTTCTCAGGAAGCATTGGAAGAAATTTTGATGTGATATTAAAATTCTTGATTGATGAATGCAATTGTGCTATGGCAGCACTGACAAGTTGAGAAAGATAAAAATATTGAAAAAGCTATATCTAACAGATTTATATAGTAATACCCAGATTTATGGTATAGGGAATGCACACAGCAAATATTTGACATCTGGGATCCGCATCATCAACCAGAAAAGCTTCAGATAAATAGTCCTTATGGATATAGCACTACTTGGAAATTCTATTTTTTTACATGAAACCATACAACATCATCATATTAGATCTTTACTGGTTGAAGACAATAAGTAATACACAGTATATGAGCACGAGACCGTCATGGTTTAAAGTATCTAGTAAATTCAATTGAAAACAACAATTTGAGCAGACGAGAGAAGCTTTACCGGAGTAGTGTTCACAAAAAGCTTTGGCCCCATGAGACTGAACTGTAATGAAGCTGTATTTTGTTGCTTCCGCTGTGGCCCCAAGGGAAGTTCACTGAACACTGGTGCCCACTGCCTAGGCAGCTGAAATTCCAAAAACTGGTGTAGCTCTTCAATCGGGGGCTTATCTGGTATGCATTAGCAGAAACACGGAATTCATTTCTAATGAGCACAAATGAATCGCAGCAATAGAAGAACAATAGTGAAGTTACAATGAGAAACATGTCAATATCACAATGAACTCATGGCAAAAAGATTGCAAAGCCCAGAAAAAGAATGTCTACTGATAAGCAAGCAAATTTTTACTAAAACCAAAACAAATAACTATCCATACATGATTTCATCACTAGTAACGCTAATGCAAAACAGAATACAATGAAGTTACAAACTTCAGAACATTTTTCACTCACATCGTAAATAGAGATTTATGGCATGGCTCAAGAATCCACTCCCTGGGACACCATATAACAGAGAGGTAACTGGGATAAACGACATTGAGATAACATCAGGCTCAGATTGAACACTGTGCAACCATTCAGTATGGGATAAGATCCCATTATCCCTTCCACCTCTTCTCTTGTAAATTCTTACAATGTCCTGCAATCAGTCATTAAACAATAACAATCAAAATTATAATTTTCAGCAAAGAAAACCCTAGAGATCTTCAAAATATTTCAGCAGATGAGTTTGACAAGCATATCAAGAATTCATCCAATCCAAATGAAGAATAAACATATCAGGGACACTACCTCCTTGTGAGAATACGAGCTTGATGGATTGGTATCAGCAAACCTCAGCCTCTGCTCCCTAATTCCAAGCTGAAGCAAAAGTGTTTAGATAAGATGCCTTGAAATTATAATATAAACAAATACGCCAATTGAGTGTGCCCACACTCATGTGGTTTACATGGTATTTACATGGAAACCCGGCAGGCAAATCATTTTTGTTGATATAATGGCAATTTAGAGATCATTTGCACTCCAGTGACAGTTTCAATTTTGGCTCTTCATGTCATATGGTTTGCTCCATTAGCACTGGCCTCAATGCCATGGAATCAAAAGACTGCTGTTATATTACTGTTATGTAATAAAAAATTATAATACCATTATGTTCCTGTTTGACAACGGGTTTTGTTGTTTTGCAGCCAAGAAGACCATATTGGTCTATAGTGGATACCTTTTCTTATGTCTAATTTCTGAAATCAAGCTACTGCAAACCTCATTATACAAGTTTTTTCCCTTAACAAATCTAATCGTGATCAACATCTCGTGTGTTAACACCAAACAACACTTCTGTTGTGCACTTCATCTCCCAAATCCAAATGTTTTCAAAGACATTCATAATCTCCTTTACATATTTGGATTAGAAAAACAACCTGCCAGCCTAATCCATAATTAGTCAAGTGCAGAAGCTCAACTATGATCATGAAGGAGAACCTTACATACCATAGCATCCAAGTATTCAAGGAAACCCATGACACTACAGCATGGATTGTTATTGTGGAATAAAGTTTATCAAATAAGCATGACATAAGAATTTCAAGTAAAATCTTATGTATTTTAGTTATGTGATGATCAGAAAATTAAATCTACATGTAAGAATCAGATTGTAGGATTTCAAAAATCAGATCACATGTTAAATGCTTGGATTCCAAATTATATATATATATAAAAGGTAGCATGGACAAACTAATCACAAACCTTGTTATTCTGGTCCACTTGCTCCGAAGCCATACCATACTGTCCATTCGTATCTAAAAACCTCCTATCTGCCATTTCCTTTAATCTCTTCTGTAGATCAGCTGGTTGAAGAGTTGATGAATGTTGTTGTTTCATATATATTACATCCTTCCCACCCATCTTGACACCAACAATGATATGAGTGCCAAATGTCTCAATAAACCTGAAACAACAAGCATATTTTCAAATTCCAGTTTGATTTAAAAACTTAAGGCAGCACACTTTTTTTTAAATGGTAAGCAATTTTTTCTACATACCTTCACAAAAAGGACAGACAAAGAAAAACACTTTAAACAGATTTACATCAATATATAGAGCAGAATTTTAAGAATGGAAACCAAATACATGCATTTCAACTAGTACAGGCTGCAATCACAATCCCACAAAAGGAAAAGGAGCCAAGGCAATAACAGTTTCTTTGAAACACAAACAAACAACAGTTTCTTTGAAACACAAACAAACAACAGTTTCTTTGAAACACAAACAAACACAAATCCTAGTGATAAATCTAACCGAAAAGGGTGAACTTAGAATAAAACTGTAGAGCTTGAATTGCGTTAAACCATATCAACCACGGCATCCATGCTCAGGTCCATCATTCACCACATTGTTATCAGTAGGAACTCATCAAATTCTGTCCTATAAATACTGTATGTTTATTTATAAAAGCACAGATGCTGTTATGACAAGGACTGGCCATGAACATCTCTACTGGAAAATGAAATTTGATTGCGTTATGCAAGATAGGAAGCTTGCAACTCATTATGAAATCCAGCCAAGCTGTTGGTGTGTTGCACTGGAGACAAGATTTTGAAGGTCCAGTCATTCAAGCGTTGTGCAACAAGGCATTAACATAGAAGCATGCCAGTAAAAGTACCCATTTAAGATTCTTCTTTCTGAGGGTGGTGGCAAATTCTTAACAGTTAACGCCATACAAGGTGGTCAAAATGCAGAACACATTACTTGCTATACAAGGCTGTTGACAAGAATTGCAGACATTTGAGAGAGTAGAGAACGATATTAACAAGCCCATTTTCTTCACATGCTATCTTATATTTTTAATTAATCTTATGCCCCTTTTTTAAATTATCTTGTTCAGTGTCAACTGAAAATCCAAAAATTCATAGTTACTATTTTTTACAACAAAATTACTGCTTCAAGCAAAGTAGAAAATCAGGATTCAATAGGGATGTTTGACAATATAACCAAATGGGGTCTTCACCCCTCTCTCCATAGAGGCCTTTGCAATTAGCAATTTGAGATTTCACAGTTTATAAACTGTTAATGGTGTTTTTAAAGGTAATACAACATTTATATCCTCTGTACTCTAAATTGAACTTTTCACAATCTATGAGATACTTCCTTTTCCCGGTGCTCTGTAGTATGCTTTCCTTGCGACTGGTTTTGATGTTTCAGTAGAACTCTAAAATTTTACATAACCAATTTAATAAAAGGTTACTTAATTAGGTCATAGCATTTAAACTGAAAAAAACTCTTATTATAGTGGAAATATGAAGCCTCTAAGACTGGCATTACAGTAGATTTGTAAAACTACTTAACCAATTCAATAAGAGATTACTTGAGGGAGCAGGTAGAGAGTTTTTAACTGAAACCTCATTTTAAGCTAGTGCATATTTGATCCAGTAGATATGTAGAGTTTTAACAAGGAATCAAGCAATTGTACTCTAATATCTCAAGGTTCAACAAAAGATAAATATAACAGATCTTAAGATATGCACTAGCTTAAGACAAGTCTGTCAGTCATACTAATGACGTACCTGAATGATTTTCTCTTGCATTATGAAAGGGAATGAAAAAACAAGAAAGCAAACCAACATTTACAAGATGATCTTGGATGAGCTATAAGCTTCTTTTTTTTACAAATTTTAGTGGGAAAAGAACACATGTTGGTGAAAATGTAGGACTTGTATTATCTTTGGGTTCTCCAGATCTTCCGAGATGTTTAGAATCTCTTAATTGATAAGTTTTAATTTCACATTTCATATCCCATACCCCATCTTTCAGTTTTACAAGTAGGGATGCTATGAATGTAATGGACAGGTTCTCTGGCATAATGATTTGGGTTTGATTTAGAAGAGCTGCTTTGCTCATTTTTCTCTTCCCATTCCTTGTTCTTCCTCTCCTTTTCATTTTTTTTTCCTTCCCAATTAACCCTACTTTATGGGTTCAATCTTCTATAAAAAGAAAACATAAGCTATAGATTCACACATCCAATTAATTACATCACTGTTATATGAAATTGTCATATAAGATAAAATCGGTGCATGCCATTTTAAATTTCAGAGATTCTGATGACACAAAAATAGCAAAATCATGGATATTTATTAAAAACAAAAAAGGTTCTATTGGATATCAAGAGTTTATAATAGAAGTCACTATCAGAATCGACAAGCTATCTCTCAGATGAGGCATGAATAATGATTGAAATCTCACAATTTGATTGAAAATAAAAATATAAAAAACTTACTTTGCTAATGCAGCAGGATCCCATGTTGATGGGACAGCCTTCTTAACATGATCACGAAGTACCATCTGAGACTTCTCTAAAGCAACTGTATAGAGCGTAATGAACACTCCATCAAAAGAAAGGGTTTTAGTGTTGGCAGCATCTTTCTGCCAACAACTTGAGAATTCAAACATGGCATTGAAATGACCTGAGGGAATTTTTCCAGTCAAAGACAATTCCTGGTTGAACTGCTCTGACATCTGGAAGAATGCAAGGAAAAGTGAAGGCGATGAGAAACAGGAAAGAAAAAGAAACCCACAAACATGATATCCTTCTCTGTCATATTCTATTGTCACGTAAGGCATGGAAAACAAAAGGAACAAGCATACTGCCCTTCCAACAACCTAATCCAGTATCTTGAACAGCGTGTTAAATATTTGACAAACAGCAAGAATGAAAACCTCATCACAACTCATCCCATTAGCTATGCAAATATGTAGAAAAAACTGATCTCTGGAGAAACTTTCATTACAGTTCATTGAGTCAAGAGGTTTTAACTAGAAGAAAAGGTAATATAAAAGAGGCAATGCAACAACAATTTAAATGAGCCAGTTCAATTGACATATGGATTATAACAATGCAGAGGAAAGAGTGGAGTGCATTAAGAATCAAGCGAGCAATCAAGAAAAAATTACATTATAGGAGATGGAAAGGCAGAAATGTGTTTTGACCAACTAATTAATAGCAAAAGCAAAGAACTCCGAATCTGTTTTGTCATAAAACAATCAAATTATGAGGCGATCAAAGTAAACAATTTAGCAACAACCTGCTGGAATGACAGAACATCAGACCTAAACCGAGTTCGCTCCCCCTTGTCGCACTTTATCGATTTGGACACATTAGGAATTGAAATCCCACCTGGCAAAATGATTTCTCGACCCCCATCCTCATCAATCTCGATCAAGCGTGGATCCTTTAGATCCCCTTTACAATACCTCAATCTTAGATCAATTGCCACATCATATCCACGACCTATTGCCCCAATTGCAATCTCAGCTGCCTCGGGAGCTGGAACTCTAAGCGCCATTACTCAGCACGTCACTACTCTTCACCAAAAGCAGAAGCAACCATTTCAGAAACCATTAATTAGCTCTATTACGTCAAAACATGCTCTACTCTGCCCTTGAAAATCCACACGCATTACACATCCCTTAAATTAAGCAACAAACCAATTCAAAAACAGCTCCAATCGACAAAAGATAGTTTTTTGAACTCGTCTATAAGGCATAAAACCAAGTTCTCATTTTTTAGGGTAATTTAATACAATTTCTTTTAAATTAATTAAATGATTAAAAAAACACACTTAGCAGATATTAACCATACATGATTCAACTATATTATCAATCAACCCACAAAATGCTTCAGAGTTGGAAAAAATAAAAAACAGAATCATGGTCACATTTAAGCGAATTTGAAGCAGTTTTTGAAACAGAAAGCAGATCTAAGCTCCTTTGAGCGATGGGTGAAACGCATGCATGTATTAAGCTCAAAATGAAGTAAAATCCGTACATTCCCACATGGAAGCAATCGATTTTCTTGAGTCATCAACTACAGGTAAAAACCGAGCTCAAACAGCGGTGAAATTATAGCAGTGTGGAGCTCGGAAACTGACAAATGAGCTGTGCAGGACGCGAGAACCGGACTTTGGGTTCGAGAAACGGGATGGTATAGGAGAATCCTTTTAGAGAGGGGGGGAGTTTCTAGAGAGAGAGAAACCCTAAATGAAAAGAAAAGGTGTTGATGGGAGTGATTTAATTTGTTAGAATAAGAAGAAGAAATGCCCAGAAATAAAAATAGAAATAAAAAAATAAGTTTGACCAGAGCATAGAGATTCTGTTTGACATGTGAATGAATGGGATGGGACAGACTAGTCTACACTCTAGACTATTCCACCGTAATATTACTTTTATTCGGTATATTTAAGGATATATTAATAATTGTTTTTTAAAATATTTTTTATTTAAAAATAAATAAAATTAATATTTTTTATTTTTGACATCAGCAAATTAAAAACATATAAAAATACTAATAAATATATTAATATAAAACAAATAAAAAAATTTAAATTGTTTCAAAATACTCTTAAAATACCTTGTTTTTTATTTTTAATTATTTTTCTAATAGTTTTAATAATTTTAATAGTTTTGATAATTAATCAAACTCGAGAAAAAAAACCTAAATTATTAAATTAAACCTTGTTATATTAAGCTTGATTATTTTAAATAAAAATATATTATATAATTTTTTTTATTTATAAAATTTACTTTTATCGATAACAATTTGATGAGAAAAAGTGGCTCCTTGAAAGATAGACCCAACTTTATTTAATGGCTGGTACCATTTGGGAATGTGGTGTAATTTGTATTTTTAAAAATTTTAAATTTTTATTAAAAATTATTTTTTATGTTTTGAATTAATTTTTAAAAATTAAAAAAATATATTATTTTAATATATTTTAACATAAAAAAAAAAAATTTAAAAGACTTTACGCAGTACTTTGAATGCATGTGAAGGTAGCGGTGGAGGAAAATAAAGGCGTTGAGTTTTCGAAGAAGAGAAAAAAGGCTGAATAATATGAATATTAATTATCATTGCGATGACAAAACAAATATTCCGTGACAAGATAATTTCGTTGGCATTTTCTAGTTTTTTTTTTTTTTTTGTAGTGATGTAACTTTTTCCTTTATTTTATTATTTATGTTTTAAGTTTTCTTCGGACAGCTCGTTGTCATCTCTCTTTCTTACCTAATTGCATCGACGACAAGACAAGCTTTAGTGTTTTCTTTAGTCAAATGCGATCGGTTTTTTCTTTACTCAAATACCATATTTATTGTTTATCACGAGCATGTTTATTTTTATATTTTAAAATTATTTTTATAAAAAGTTAATTTTTGTATTTTTTAATGTATTGATATTGTCTTACATGTGTGATCATACACCCTCGAGTCATATCTTGTATTGATATTGTTTCAATTTTTTGTATTTTTAAAACTTTCTTAACCAAATTATAATCATTTTCAGGAGGTTCTGGTATTCTTTTTCTTATTATTATTATTTTTTTGAATTTTTTTAGTTTGAATATTTTTTTTGATTTTTTAAAAGAAAAAAATTGAATTTAAGGAATAATTTAAAAATTAATTATGACAGATATTTAAAATAAATATTATTTTAATATATTTTTAATAAAAAAAATATTTTAAAAAATAACTATTTATTTTCAAATACCAGGATTTGACAACAATGACCATAGCACAAGGTTAAGTTTGCATAAACCTGTTGAAGGAAAGGATTGAATTTTTACTTTTTACATGGAGAGCGATTCCTGTATCTAAAGTTTGTTTTGAATACACGAGGTTTGAATTAAGACTAGACACTTGACCCGCGTGATGCCGCGGGTCATTTTTTTTGCATAAAAAATATTAAAACAAATAAAAATTTAAAAAATCTTGGGTTTTTCTGCAAAGTTATACCCAAGAAACTTGGGTTTGACTACAACGTTTTGACCTAAAAGTAATATTTATAATACTAATATATAAAATTAAACTTGCATGACCAATTTTAAGTGAGCCTGCTGCAACACTGAACCAAAAAATATTGGATGTGGGTCTAAATATAAGATCGTGTCAAAAAAGTGTGATAATTAAATAGATGATTAAAAAAAACAAAGAAAAAAAATCATTAGAAAGGAAAAAAAACTTGAAGAAAAATAAAACCAGGTTATAAAAAACCAGGTTATAAAATTGGGATTCACATCATGAAAGTTTGAAACTAAATAGAAAAACAAATGACGGGTTTACCTAGAATTAACTGGGTTAACCTATCAAACCAAGTCAACCCGTTAAGCCTAAGACACGTGTCATGAAAGTAAAAGTCTGATAATTAAATAGAAAGAAAAATTAACTTTAACAAACTAAACTAAATGAAAAAAATAATTTGTCAAATCAGGCTAACCCATCAAACCCGAGATCCGTATCATGAAATCTGATAACTAAATAAATAAAAAAAATAACATTAAACAAAAAATTTAAAAAAAATTAAAAAGAAAAAAAAGGACAAAAAAATAGGTATATAATATAATATAATTACTAATTAGTTCATATAAAAAAATGTTACCATCCACGATATTTTAAAAAAAAAACGCTATATATTAACCAGCTCAATATTAAAAAAAAATCGATAAAAAAAATTATAAAAAACACAAAAAAAAAAAAAAAGAAGATGACAATTTTGGAAAAAAAAAAAAGCAAAAAAAAATAAAAAAAAAATGGAAAAACAAAGCGCTCAATATTAAAAAAAAAATCAATAAAGATAATTTTGACAAATATAAAAAAAAACGAAAGGAAAAAAAATCCATGGAAACACTATAACAATCTAAAGTGTTTCATGAGAAAATCTACAGTTTAATTTTTAACCAGCTCAATATCAAAAACAATAAAAACGACAAAGACCATTTAAAAAAAAACATAACAAAAAAAAGCATATGGGAAAATACTGTAGCAATCAATGATGTTTTAAGGGAAAAAAGCTAAATTGTTAGCCGGTTCAGTATGAAAAAAATAAATTTGACAAAAACATATTTTGGAAAAAAAACATCGACAAAAATATGTGGGGAAACACCGTAGCAAGGCAAAAAATCATGTGGGAAAACACTATAGTAATTTACAGTGTTTTAAATAACTACAAAGCTAAATTTTCAATCAGCTTAATATAAAAAAAAAAATTGACAAAGATAATTCTGAAAAAAAATTATTTAATAAAAAAACCATGTAGAGAAACACTGCAGCAATCTAGTGTTTTAAAGAAAAAAAAAAAAAAACTAAATTATCAATCAGCTCAATAGTAAAAAAATAAAATCAACAAAAATAATTATGAAAAAAAAATATAAGAAGAAAGACAATTTTGGGAAAAATTTGAAAAAAAAAAAAACGTGGGGAAAGCTAAAGCTAAATTCTCAACCAACTCAATATTGAAAAAATAAATTCGACAAAGATAATTAAAAAAAAAACATGTGGGAACACTGTAGACAAAACAAAAACCATGTAAGGGAAACACTGTAGGAATCCACAGTGTTTTTTTTTTTTTTTGAAAAAAGCTACTAAGCTAAGTTCTCAACCACCTTAATATAAAAAAAAAAACTAACAAAGACTATTTTTTTAAAAAAATTTCAATTTTGGGTAAAAAAAAAAAAAAAAAACATGTAAAAAAAAGAAACAAAAGCGAGAAAAAAACACGTAGGGAGCTTAAAAAAAAACAAAAAAAAACTAAAATTTCAACCATCTCAACAGCAAAAATCAACAAAAAAATAATTCTAAAAAAACAAAACAAAAAAAAGTATGTAAAAAATGACAATTTTTGAAAAAAGAAAAATAAATAAAAAAATAAAAAAAAACATGTGGGGAAAGCTAAAGCTATATTATCAGCCAGCTCAATATTGAAAAAATAAATTCGATAAAGATAATTTTTTAAAAAAATATGTGGGGAAACACTGCAAATAACAAAAACAAATACAGGGGAAACACTGTAGCAATCCATATTGTTTTTTTTTTTTTTAAAAAAAAACTACAAAACTAAATTCTCAAACCAAACTTAATATATATATAAAAATAATCTACAAAGATCATTTTGAAAAAGAAAATAATAAAATAAATCATAAAAATGAAAAAAAAAAAACAATGTATGAAAATATTATAGCAATCCACAATGTTTTAAAGAAAAAAGCTACATAGTAAATTTTCAACCAGCTCAATATTTAAAAAAATTAGTAAAGATAATTTTGAAAAAAAAAATTAAAAAAAAAATGAAGAAGAAAGTCAATTTTGGTAAAAAAAATGTGGGAAAAAAACAAAAGCTCCAGAAAAAAAAAACAAATGAAAAAAAAGGGGAAAAAAAAGGCTACAGAAAAAAAAAAGCAGAAAAAAAAAAACTGCTATAGAAGAGAAAGAAAATATTATAATATAATAATATAATTTAATAATAATAATAATATATAATAATAATAATAATAATTATATAAGTATAATTAAAAGGCGTGGGGAAGCTACAGTACTTTCCACGCCTTTTAGAGTTCTTAATATTTTTGATTTTTAACATAAAGCTTGGTAATCCTTGCCACCAGACTTGTATGCTAAGAGGGTGTTTGAAAGTGTGGTAGCGGTTACTTTTCAAATAGTTTTTCGTGTCAAAAAGCATGCTAATAATGTTTTTTTATTTTTTAGAATTATTTTTGATTATCAGCACATCAAAACGATCCAAAAAGTACAAACCGCACTTAATTTTAGCAAAAAAAAAATTGAAATTTTCCGAAAAGCAAGTTGGACCGCAGTGCCAAACGAGCACTAAAAAGCAGTTGCTAAGCAAGATCATAACAAATGTTATTTAAAAAAAAAGTTTATTTAAGAATGTGGTTTTATTTGATTTTTAAGTATTTTTATTTTTGAAATGTATTAAAATAATATTATATTTTATTTTTAATATCAGCACATTAAAATAATTTTAAAAACACCAAAAACATATTTAATTTGAAAGTAAAAAAATATATTCAATTTTTAAAAAAATAAATTTAAAATGCAAAAACAAACAGGCTACATCAATTTTGTATGAGATTTGATTGAAAAAAAAACTCAAACTATATTTTCACCAATTTTAAATTTTATTTAGTTCAACCAAAAAAAACTCAATCCTAATTAAATTTTAGATTTTTTAGATCAGGTAAGGTTTTTCAAATTAAATTTTAGATCTTAAATATTTTAAACTAGTTAGATGACCCGAGCGATGCCACGGGTCAATTGTTTTTTGTATAAAAAATATCAAAAAAGCTAAGATCTAAAAGTATTAGATTTAAAATTCTGCAAAACTACACCCAAGAGTCTTAGGTTTGGCTTCAACGCTTGACCTAATAGTAATATTTATAATATTAATAATAATATTAAACTTGCATGATCCAAGTTTAAGTGTGTTTGACTGCAATAGCAAACTCAATAGCCCTAGATGTGGGTCTGGCTGCAAAGTCGTATCATAAAAGTGTGATAATTAAATAGATTAAGTAAAATGAAAAAAACATAAAAAAAAAAACTAACATTGTCACGACCCAAATCCCGGATCCGTGACCGGGCAACGTTAGGAGCCGGTTTGTCGAAAGGACACCTCACCTACGCTAAGCCTCAAACGAAACATATCAAAAGAACAATTTGTTCCAAAATACGCAGCGGCTCATAATATTCAGAAATATTATATTATTCAAATACTGATGAAACCGAAAGATAGTTATTAAAACAAAAATAATAATTCATAATACTCATTACATTGTCAAAATCCAAATTTAATTAAAACAAGGGTAACAGTCTGGAGCGTCTAAGACATCAAAAAACAAAACTGAAAGGAAACCTCGCGAACAAGCAAGGCATACCGACCAGAACTGAAGAAGCGGAAACACTCAACAAAGCCCAGAAACTAAGAACCTGAAATAATATTAAAAAATGAGAGGTGAGTTTCAACCAACTCAGTGAGGGAATAACATTTAATATACATTTTAGATATTTCAGATATTAATAAGTTGTAAGATGATTTATCTTAATATACATATATACATTATACATTATACTTACTAAACATATTATCATAACGTAACATATAGTTATCATAACGTAACATATTATTATAACGTAGTGGATTACATGTCAGAGATCAGATGACACCCGAAGGTGACCAGATGACACCCGAAGGTGACCAGATGACACCCGTCGGGTGACCAGATGACACCCGTCGGTGACCACTGTGGGATGATCAATCGCCACAGGCTGATGCCTCTCTCACCAGCTAGGTAACAGAATACTATGTGCACACAGGCTAACTATTCTCCGTTAGCATGGAGTTACTGACAAGTCCCCATATCAAGGCATAACAAATATTCACATAATCATCAAAAGAAACGTATATCATATCAAATAGAATTTACTTTAACAGATTGCGAGTGCAAATTCAATAATAAATTAGTACTCGGAAAATAAAGCAACATATATAAATATTCAAGAAAATTTACTAGTTGTACTTATTGTATACTCAACATACATATTTATTTATTATTATATGCATATTAAAGATTATTCCACTCACCCGGAAAATACTGAACTAAAGGAAAGTCAGACAAAAGACCCGAAAATCCGATTAAGGATCGTTAGGAGAACCTACAATAAATATATGAAATATAACTCAAAAACAAATCAAACAAAAGATACCAATGCATAAAAATAAACTGGGCTTAATCTCCCAAGTTTAGGACTAAAAATGACAATTTTCCAAAACAGGGACCAAAAACGTAATTTTACCCAATTTTGAGGACCGAATTGTAAATACATGACCATACTGAAATTTATCCATAATTCATCCTTATCTTTGTCCAGAATCTTGAATTATGCCCCAAGGTCCAAAATGTGATTTTTATCAAAATATTAGGGGTCAAAATCGTAATTTGTCAACTTGGAGGACCAAACTGAAAATATCAATTATACTGGAATTTTGCCTTTAAATCATCCTCATTTCTGTTCAGAATCTCCAATTTATGTCCCAGGGACCAATCTGTAAAATTTCCAAAGTTTGGGACTAAACTGCAATTTCTGCAAATTGAGGGACCAAAACTGAATTTTCGTCATCTTCAACCTCAAACCCAGAATTTCAACAGATCACCTACTGTTATCCCCTTATTTTCTAACACAATTTCACCATTTAAACAAAAATCATAACTCAAAATCATTATCTTTCAATTCAATCTCTCCAAATCAACTAATTAATCAAATACCAACAATAATCAACTCCTAACCTTCAAATTAATTCATCAATTAACTCAAAATACAAACTTCAAAACTCTCAAAATTAATCAAAACCGAAATTTAACATATTATACACTTAAAACTATAAAATCTTACTTTTTACTTATTTCCTCTACTTCTCTTCTCCTTCCTTTCCTTCTCTCCTTTCTTTTCTTCTTCTTCCTCTTTCCCTTATCTCTCCCGTAGCTCTCTTTCTCTCAAAATCAGATCATTCTTTTTTTTTTTTCTTCTTCTTATTTATATTTATCAACTATTAGTCAATTACCACACTACCCCTCAATCATTTATACCCTCTCTTTAAGCCTCCAAGGGCTTTGTTGCCTTTTCTCATTCCTTTTAATACAAAACATCACAATCTCCCCACCTTATAAAAGTTTCGTCCTCGAAACTTAATAGAAAAGATTGAATGACATCAAGACAAGATAGATCCTAAGCTCCACATATTACGAGGGTTTTAACAAAAACAAATAGATTACGAGGTTTTAATAAAACCATGCTCTGATACCACCTTTGTCACGACCCAAATCCCGGATCCGTGACCGGCAACGTAGGAGCGGTGTCGAAAGGACACCTCACCTACGCTAAGCCTCAGAACGAACATATCAAAAGAACAATTTGTTCCAAAATACGCAGCGGCTCATAATATTCAGAAATATTATATTATTCAAATACTGATGAAACCGAAAGATAGTTATTAAAACAAAAATAATAATTCATAATACTCATTACATTGTCAAAATCCAAATTTAATTAAAACAAGGTAACAGTGGAGCGTCTAAGACATCAAAAACAAAACTGAAAGGAAAACCTCGCGAACAAGCAAGGCATACCGACCAGAACTGAAGAAGCGGAAACACTCAACAAAGGCCCAGAAACTAAGAACCTGAAATAATATTAAAAATGAGAGGTGAGTTCAACCAACTCAGTGAGGGAATAACATTTAATATACATTTTAGATATTTCAGATATTAATAAGTTGTAAGATGATTTATCTTAATATACATATACATATACATATACTTACTAAACATATTATCATAACGTAACATATAGTTATCATAACGTAACATATTATTATAACGTAGTGGATTACATGTCAGAGATCAGATGACACCCGAAGGTGACCAGATGACACCCGAAGGTGACCAGATGACACCCGTCGGTGACCAGATGACACCCGTCGGTGACCACTGTGGGATGATCAATCGCCACAGGCTGATGCCTCTCTCACCAGCTAGGTAACAGAATACTATGTGCACACAGGCTAACTATTCTCCGTTAGCATGGAGTACTGACAAGTCCCATATCAAGGCATAACAAATATTCACATAATCATCAAAGAAACGTATATCATATCAAATAGAATTTACTTTAACAGATTGCGAGTGCAAATTCAATAATAAATTAGTACTCGGAAAATAAAGCAACATATATAAATATTCAAGAAATTTACTAGTTGTACTTATTGTATACTCAACATACATATTTATTTATATTATATGCATATTAAAGATTATTCCACTCACCCGGAAAATACTGAACTAAAGGAAAGTCAGACAAAAGACCCGAAAAATCCGATTAAGGATCGTTAGGAGAACCTACAATAAATATATGAAATATACTCAAAAACAAATCAAACAAAAGATACCAATGCATAAAATAAACTGGGCTTAATCTCCCAAGTTTAGGGACTAAAATGACAATTTTCCAAAACAGGGACCAAAACGTAATTTTACCCAATTTTGAGGACCGAATTGTAAATACATGACCATACTGAAATTTATCCATAATTTCATCCTTATCTTTGTCCAGAATCTTGAATTATGCCCCAAGGTCCAAAATGTGATTTTATCAAAATATTAGGGGTCAAATCGTAATTTGTCAACTTGGAGGACCAAACTGAAAATATCAATTATACTGGAATTTTGCCTTTAAATCATCCTCATTTCTGTTCAGAATCTCAATTTATGTCCCAGGGACCAATCTGTAAAATTTCCAAAGTTTGGGGACTAAACTGCAATTTCTGCAAATTGAGGGACCAAACTGAATTTTCGTCATCTTCAACCTCAAACCCAGAATTTCAACAGATCACCTACTGTTATCCCCTTATTTCTAACACAATTTCACCATTTAAACAAAATCATAACTCAAAATCATTATCTTTCAATTCAATCTCTCCAAATCAACTAATTAATCAAATACCCACAATAATCAACTCCTAACCTTCAAATTAATTCATCAATTAACTCAAAATACAAACTTCAAAACTCTCAAAATTAATCAAAACCGAAATTTAACATATTATACACTTAAAACTATAAATCTTACCTTTTTACTTATTTCCTCTACTTCTCTTCTCCTTCCTTTCCTTCTCTCCTTTCTTTTCTTCTTCTTCCTCTTTCCCTTATCTCTCCCGTAGCTCTCTTTCTCTCAAAATCAGATCATTCTTTTTTTTTTTCTTCTTCTTATTTATATTTATCAACTATTAGTCAATTACCACACTACCCCTCAATCATTTATACCCTCTCTTTAAGCCTCCAAGGGCTTTGTTGCCTTTTCTCATTCCTTTTAATACAAAACATCACAAACATGAAGAAAATAACTAATGAAGAAAAAGAAAAAAAAATTGAATTAACTAGGTTAACCATTCAAACCACGTTAACCTGTCAAACATTGGATTCGTGTCGTGAAAGTTTGATAACTAAATAGAAAAAAAAAATTAGCAGATTAACCCAGAATTAACTCGGTTAAGATTAACCCGTCAAACTCGGGATATGTGTCATGAAATTCTAATAACTAAATAGAAAGAAATTTAACATTAACAAACTAAAACAAAAAAAAAATTAAAAAGAAAAAAAAAGCAAAAAAAAAAAAAACTCCGGGTTACCTTGTCAAACCAGGTTAACTCGTTAAACCCGAGATTCGTGTTATGAAAGTTTGATAACTAAATAAAATTTTTTTAGTATTAACAAATCAAAAAATACAAAAAAAAAAATGAAGGGGTTAACCCAAAATTAACTGAGTTAACCCGTAAAACCAGGTTAACCTATAAAAACTGGGATATGTGTAATGAAAGTCTGATAACTAAATAGAAAAAAAAATTAATATTCACAAACTAAACTAAACAAAAAAAATTTAATTAAAAAGAAAAAAAAAACTTCAGGTTAACTCGTCAAACTAGGTTAACCTGGGATCCGTGTCATGAAAATATGATAAATAAATAAAAAAATTAACATTGACAAAAAAAAAATGGACGGGTTAACCCAGAATTAACTGGGTTAACCCGTAAAACCTGAGATATGTGTCATGAAAGTCTGATAACTAAATACAAGGAAATTTAACATTAACAAATTAAAGTAAATGAAAAAAATTAATTAAAAAGAAAAAAAAAAATATAGATTAAATCGTGAAACCAAGTTAACCTGTTAAACCTAGGATTAGTATTATGAAAATTTGATAACTAAATAAAAAAAATTAACATTAACAAACTAAATTAAAAAATTTAAAAAAAAAAAAAACAAAGAAAGAAGAAAAAAAAAACTGAAAGGCATAGAAAACAAAAAAATAAAAAAAAATAGTTTTTTAAGAAAAGGACAACTAAAAAAAAGAAAAAAAAAATACAGCTTAGCCTTTCACTATGGATTGCTACAATGAAAGGCTAACTAAATAGAAAAAAAAAATTGATGGATTAACCCAGAATTAACTCGGTTAAGATTAACCCGTCAAACTCGGGATATGTGTCATGAAAGTCTGATAACTAAATAGAAAGAAATTTAACATTAACAAACTAAACTAAACAAAAAAAAAATAATTATAAGGAAAAAAAAGCAAAAAAAAAAAAAAAAACTTCGGGTTACCTTGTCAAACCAGGTTAACTCGTTAAACCCGGGATTCGTGTTATGAAAGTTTGATAGCTAAATAAATTTTTTTTTTAGTATTAACAAAAAAAAATAAAAAAAATGAATGGGTTAACCCAAAATTAACTAAGTTAACCCGTAAAACCTGAGATATGTGTCATGAAAGTCTGATAACTAAATAGAAAAAAATTTAATATTCACAAACTAAACTAAATAAAAAAAAATTAATTAAAAAGAAAAAAACAAAAAAAAAACTCTGGGTTAACTCATCAAATTAGGTTAACTTGTTAAACTTAGGATCCGTGTCATGAAAATATGATAACTAAATAAATAAAATTAACATTAACAAAAAAAAAAATGGACGGGTTAACCCAGAATTAACTGGGTAAACCCGTGAAACCTGTGATATGTGTTATGAAAGTCTGATAACTAAATAGAAAGAAATGTAATATTAAGAAACTAAAGTAAATGAAAAAAATTAATTAAAAAAAGCAAAAAAAAAAAATCTAGGTTAACTTCGTGAAATCAAGTTAACTTGTTAAACCCAGGATCAATGTCATGAAAATTTGATAACTAAATAAAAAAAATTAATATTAACAAACTAAATTAAAAAAAAATTATTAAAAAAAAAACAAAGAAAAGAAGAAAAAAACTAAAAGGCATAAAAAACAAAAATATAAAAAAACAATTTTTTAATTAAAAAACAATTTAAAAAAAAACTGTAAATTGCTGCAATAAAAATCCTAAAAGTTTTTGTATATTTCTAATTAATATACTGAGCTAGAGAAAGTTCACCAACTAAGTAAAGTGTTTAAAATTCTAATTAAATTAATCCAAAATAATTAAAAATAAAATAAAATTTAAAGTTTTTAAAGAACATAAGATGAAATAAAAAAAACAAACACTGACGAACTACCTCAATGATTATCCGGGCAGGGGCATCAGGGTCCAATGCTAGACCCTCAATTCAACGACCATCATCACTGCCCTTGAACACCCAAACGGGCAGCCCTAGATCATTATAGAACATGCCACGTGTCACCACCTAACCCCGGCCCTGCTTTCTCTATAAGCCCAAAACCCTCCCCTCCTCTCCCCTCTCCTTATCCTCTGCAAACCACACATATCAACACCTCCTTAGGGTTTTGCCTCTCCTTCTCTTTCAACCTTTTCGGTTCATTTCCAAGAGATAATCAGAGTAAAATGGCTTCTTCAACTGCCCAGATTCACGTTCTTGGCGGCGGCGGCCGAATTGGTGGAACATCTTCGATAAAACCGAGGTTTTCTTTTGCGCCAAGATCATCAGTATTCTTTGGTCAGAACCTTAGAGGAACCACAGCTACTTCCTTAAAACATACAAATAACACTTCAAGAAGAAGGTATAGTACAGGCCCAGTTAGGGTAGTGAATGAGAAAGTAGTTGGGATTGATCTGGGGACCACCAATTCGGCGGTGGCGGCGATGGAAGGAGGGAAACCCACGATAGTTACGAACGCGGAGGGGCAGAGGACTACGCCATCGGTTGTGGCGTATACAAAAAATGGGGATAGGCTCGTGGGGCAGATTGCTAAAAGGCAGGCGGTGGTGAACCCGGAAAACACCTTCTTTTCGGTGAAGAGGTTTATTGGGAGGAAGATGAGTGAAGTAGATGAGGAGTCTAAACAAGTTTCTTATAGGGTTGTGAGGGATGAGAATGGAAATGTGAAATTGGAGTGTCCTGCTATTGGGAAACAGTTTGCTGCTGAGGAGATTTCAGCTCAGGTATATTGAGATTGCTTTCTTCGACTCCTTTTTTATTGAATTTGGAATTGTGGGTCTGTTGTTTTTCCTGATACTTGAATGGTAGTTTTTTTGGTTGAATTTTTGGTGCTTAGGAATGTTTCTTTGATGGGTATAAGTTGGGTTGGCTTTTGGTGTATTTGTGTTTGGTTTTAGTTGATTTGGGGTTGGAAAATAGGAGGTTTTTTGTGTTTGTGGAAGCTTGAATGCTTCAAAGTGTAATTGCATTAGTCTTTAACCTTTACTCTAGCTGTATGCTATGTTGGTGTTAGGGTTTAGTTGCAACTAAATGTTTGGCCCTCTTTGTATCTTCGGGGATACATGGCGGAATAAAATTTAATATTGATGTTCCATGCTTGTTAGGTTTTTTATAATGAGCTCCTAGCTCAAGTATTTTCTTTCCACATTGTCATCGTTGGTTGTTTCAATTATCTTATATTGTGTTTTTACCTGTGTAAATTTAGGTTTTGAGAAAGCTTGTGGATGATGCTTCAAAGTTTTTGAATGACAAAGTGACCAAAGCAGTTGTTACTGTGCCTGCTTACTTCAACGATTCCCAAAGGACAGCAACAAAGGATGCTGGCCGCATTGCTGGGCTGGAGGTTCTTCGAATCATCAATGAACCGACTGCTGCATCATTAGCATATGGATTTGAAAGGAAGAACAATGAAACCATTCTAGTATTTGACCTTGGTGGTGGTACTTTTGATGTTTCAGGTATTTTATTGTTGCAGGTCATTAATTGCAAAGTGCAAAATACGTTAGTGGTATTGTTGTGATTGTGAAATAGAAGAATATGAAAGCTATTTTTTTTTGTTTTCTGCCCCTGTCAAAAAAAAGAAGAGGGAACATCGAAGACACAAACTGAACATCCTCTTTTTTCCGTGTAGTGCTGGAGGTTGGTGATGGAGTCTTCGAAGTGCTTTCTACTTCAGGAGATACACATTTGGGTGGTGATGATTTTGACAAGGTTGGACCTGCTCTTCTTTATTGCAAAAGTTCATTACACTTTTGTTGATTTAGTTCTAAGTGAGTTAGCTGTTTGATTTTTCTATGCAGAGAGTTGTTGATTGGCTTGCTGGTGACTTTAAGAGAGATGAAGGTATTGATCTCTTGAAAGATAAACAAGCACTTCAGCGGCTAACTGAGACAGCTGAGAAAGCTAAGATGGAGCTGTCTTCTTTGACTCAGACAAACATCAGGTACTTGTTTTGTGCCTGTAGACTTCTCTCTCTTTCTCTGAAATTCTATAAATTTCAAATCGATAAAGCATTCACTTCTTCTGCAGTTTGCCTTTCATCACTGCTACTGCAGATGGCCCCAAGCACATTGAGACCACCCTGACAAGGGCCAAGTTTGAGGAGCTATGCTCTGATTTGCTTGACAGGTATTTTATTTAGCTGTTGGAATCAGCTTGTGTGCATCCAGCCATCATCTGCATTTTTGTCTTTGCTTTGAATGCTTTGGTGGTGCGAGCTCATGGCTGTAAGAAATGTGGCATCCTAAGCTACTGATTTTGTTCTTTCTACCAGGCTTAAAACCCCAGTTGAGAACTCCTTGAGGGATGCCAAACTGTCCTTTAAGGATCTAGATGAAGTGATCCTTGTTGGTGGATCAACACGAATTCCAGCTGTACAGGGGCTTGTAAAGAAGTTAACCGGGAAGGACCCCAATGTCACTGTCAATCCAGATGAAGTTGTTGCCCTAGGTGCTGCAGTTCAGGTGAGGCTACTTCCCTAATCTTAAACAAAACATGCTGTCCTTTTAAGATTACTGTCTCAATTACACTGTTAAAATTGACAGTATATAGTTGCAAAGGGCAAAATCTCTGCAGTCATGGTAAATTTTCTTGTGAACTGATCTTTGCTCTGGTTCATCTCTAGGCTGGTGTCTTGGCTGGAGATGTCAGTGACATTGTGCTGCTGGATGTGACTCCATTATCTATTGGTCTGGAAACTCTAGGAGGTGTTATGACAAAAATCATCCCAAGAAACACCACTCTTCCAACCTCCAAGTCAGAGGTGTTCTCAACTGCTGCTGATGGACAGACTAGTGTAGAAATCAATGTTCTCCAGGGTGAAAGAGAGTTTGTGAGGGACAACAAATCTCTTGGCAGCTTCCGCCTGGATGGTATCCCACCAGCTCCGAGAGGGGTTCCTCAGATTGAAGTGAAGTTTGACATTGATGCCAATGGTATTCTCTCCGTCACTGCCATCGACAAAGGCACAGGGAAGAAGCAAGACATCACCATTACTGGTGCTAGCACCTTACCTAGTGATGAGGTATGTCTGTCCCTGAACTATTCAATCTGGATAGCATTTGATACTTGCATTAACGAGTGCATATAAACTTCTGGTTAAAAATAGGAATATCATTTCATGTTTTGAGCTGTGGTGCTGGCTACTTCCGTATTCTACCTGCTCTTTAAAATTGGAATTTCAAGGTTAATGTGCTTGCTAGGATACTCTTGTTTATAGACACGCCTGAATGCTATGATACTCTTGTTTATAGGACAAGTGCGCCAACTAATATCTAACAGGCTCTTTAGCCAATGCAGTATCAGAGCTGATCAATTGCTCTCATGGTAGAACAGGGTATATTGACTTGTGAATTTTATGCAGGTTGAGAGGATGGTCAGCGAAGCTGAGAGGTTTGCAAAGGAAGACAAGGAGAAGAGAGATGCCATTGACACAAAGAACCAGGCAGATTCTGTTGTCTACCAGACTGAGAAGCAGCTTAAGGAGCTAGGGGAGAAGGTTCCAGCCCCTGTCAAAGAGAAGGTTGAGGCGAAGCTCCAAGAGCTCAAGGATGCAATTGCAGGTGGATCAACTCAAGTGATGAAAGATGCCATGACTGCCCTCAATCAAGAAGTCATGCAACTTGGCCAATCCCTTTACAACCAACCAGGTGCAGCGCCCGGTGCCGGCCCTGCCCCTGGCAGTGAAGCTGGACCCACAGATTCATCAAGCAAGGGACCTGATGGAGATGTCATTGATGCAGATTTCACAGACAGCAAATGAGACGGCAGAACTGTTGGCTGTTTTTTCTCCCCTTCTATGTCATTGAAATGTGTATAATAAATTGATTTTGTGGGGATTGGGTCTGGTGCAAAGGCAGTCTAGTTTCCAGACATTTTTGCTACATCGAACTGAGAACAGATTGTTTCTAGTAGTATAGAGGATTAAACACCAACAGCAATGTTTTACTAGCCAGAAATTTTGGGTGCATAGACCCTGCACTTTTGTTTATTAATGATTGCCCAGATTTAGTGTAACAAATTGTTGGTCTACGTGTGCATGCAGTTGTTCAAGTCTCCTGATATCTGGATTTAGATGCTGGTCAAAGTTTTTTAGCCCCTTTTAACTTTATTTTTGCAACTTGATGGTAAAGGAATTCCAGTTTGACAATCTCATTGCTTGTAAAAAAAAATGTCCCAATCAGCATGGCAATTGATCTGAAATCTAATCTAAGTCGGTGGTTGATGACTCGACAAATCAATAATTTCAAAAGATATTTTAGATTTTCTTTATTTGTTTAATACTAAAAAAGACTACAATGATATTGTTTTGAGATAGGTCAAACGCTGCCCTAAGTCTACATGAACGGGTAAAATAATAATAATAGCACAAATAATAATCATAGCTTATAAAGTCCTAACATGCTTTCTAATTTTAATCTACCATACACATTTACACAATATTGTATGATTTGATAAATTTGACTAAGTTTATATTAAAATCAATTCAAATTAAAATGTAATTTAAATTAAACTTGAAATTAAAACCACGGAGTCAATATTAAAATCAATTCACTTTAAATTATAATTTTATCAGGTAAACCAATAAACTATACAAACTATACAAGTTTGATTAATATGCATCGAAGGCATTACATATCTACTACTCTAATGGTTTGAATGGAAAAAAAAAAAAAACAAAATGAAATAATTTAAATTACTCCAGTTGCATTATAGCAACGTATATGAGCTATACTTATACAGCTCCTCTGGTTTACAGCAGAAATCACAAGTTCCTCTGTGTTACTTTGAAATGTACCACAGAACATCCCTTTATATGTAACTATAGATTCATTTCCTGAAAAGATTTCTGGAATTTTTACAGACAGTAACAGTTGCACAGCCATTACAGCACCGAAACAAAAGTTGTGTGTTGTCTTTAACATTTGATGTATAAAGAAAAAAAAAGAAAAAAAAAGTATTTTGCATCATCTTTGAGCTCAAAACAGCAAGTCGTTATAGCAAACCTGATGTTCCATGGATGCTCTACTCCACAATTCTATTACCGGGGCTCTGGGGAAGACTGCCTGATCTATCAGCTGTCCTAAGCCCATAAGAAGGGTTCTCATCATAGTGCCCTTTTTTGCTGGAGTTTCCACCCCCAAAATTGTGTCTACTGAAGTAGTATTGATGGAGGCCAATACCGGTAGGAGCTCTCCCAAATTCAGGCCGTCCCAGTGATGATGGTGATAGCCTGTTAGGTTCATGAGGTGGTCTTGAAGGTTGGTGACCATGAGGATGGTGTTGCTGGTTGTGTGGATAGTAATGGTGATGGTGCTGATAAAGATGATGATTGTTCAGGTTATTGCTTTGGTGGTGGGGGGAGTTCAGATTGCATAGACTTGGAGAGCTATGGACTCTAGTCATAAGCTTTCTACTAACAAGATGGTTATTCACACAGGTGGGTTCATGAGGCGCGGAATCAAAAGTGTTGCCTTCTGGAGAAATACATTTCGGAGAGGAGCTAGCAGAGACGCTGGAGGAGGACCAGTTTGCGTTGATAGGGGGGAGTTTAAAATTGGCAGTTGTACGAAACATACCATTGATAGAATCCAGATAACGTTGTTCTGGTGCACAGGGATCCATGGGAGTGGTTTTTTCTACTGCAGCAGGATTTGAAGGGAACAAGAAGGCCCGGAACTTTGGAGTTCCTGCGCTTTCATGACGGTTATATTCATCAAGCATATGCTTCAGATCCTCGTCACTTTTTACAGACACCAAAACGTCAAGTTCTTCAGGTAGAACCTGGTACTTCAGGACCACGTCTCCTTCGAACTCTGCACTAAGCTTCTTTGTAAACTCTGCACGTTACAAACAGGACAATATTAAGAGAGCCATATCATGATCATCTATAAGATAAGCAGAAGAATATGCAAAAGAAGTCACCGTACCAAACAATGTACTCTGACAGAAATTAACAGAAACAGTTAAAGCGGAAATATTTTCTAAGCTTACTCCACCTTAGTGTATTGCTCCTCCTGTATTCACACACATATATTAGTATTTTTAGAAAAAAATTTTAATTGGTTGAACCCTGTTTTAATAACAACCCAAACCCTCAATGGACTTTGAAAACATGGTTTGGACTCACATCATAATCATGGGTCCAATTGATAGGCCCGTGCCCAACACTCATGTGAGCTCAGGCACTAGCACTAGGTGTGCTCAATGTCCAATAGGCTTGAACAACATGCCTAAACTCAACACCCCGGGATTTAGAGCAACATGCTTGAGCCCAAACATTGAGCCCACACCCAACGCCCTCGTGGGTCGGGTGTGGTGCTTGAGTGCCCCCATGGGCTTGGGCGTCTTGCCCAACGCATATGAGCTTCAACCTTGCACTTGAGCCTAAGCACGTTGCTAAATGTTATTGGGCTTGAAAAGCGCCCTAACTCCTTTTAGGCCTGACTTTATGGCACGAGCTCAACACTTTTCTCCTTGAAAGTGTTTTTTTTGTCAAATTTTTATCATTTTGCTAGGATTCTACTCAATGTGCACAAAAGTCTTCTATAACCTATCATTTTTATCTGTTCCTTATTAAATTTTATGTCAGGGATATTTATCTCTCATTAATCACGTGTAAGAGATATTTGTTTCTCATTAATGTTTATGTCAAATATATCTATTCCTTATTAATGCATGTTTAAGAGATATTTATCTCTTATTAATACTACAATGATAGAATGATTTTACATCCCCTCCCCAAGCAAAAGGATAAGAAGCATTATATATAAATATTCCCTGAACCATCGAGGTAAAAAATTCACAATTTTCATGCTCAAATTTACATATATCATTTTTTTACATCTCATTCATTTCATATCAAAACAAAACAAGAACAAATAATATTTATTTTAGAATTTAATATTGTTTAGCATATAATTGAACCCTGGTACTAAATATTTTGGATTTTAAAACATCATTAGCACGCTATATATTTTAACTCTGATTTAGGTTAGGTTATGTATCGATCAATCTATACTTTATTTATTAGTCATTGGATAATAATTTTGGATATACATGTTTGATATGAAGCAATAAAACACAAGTATTTAAGTGCAACTAATTTTCATAAAAATCTAAATTTTTTATTTTAAATTAATTTTTTTAATTTTTTTTAATTATTTTAATATAATATGTTAAAAATAAATTTTAAAAAATAAAATAAAATATTATTTTAATATATTTACAAGCAAAATATAAAAAACCCCTATAATTCTCTATCACCATCTAAATCAGTTACGAAGAATATCAGTCGGTTAGGATGAATGTCCATCGTGTGGCATCTCAATTTGCAAAGAGTATTGCTTTTCTTGTAATTATCTACACAGCAGGTACAATTCCACCGTGCTACATCGTGTATCATACGGAGGATGCTAATGTTATCACGTGACACGTGTCACTAAGCATGGCTCTTTAATTACAGTGCATTAATTTATTTATTTTACTTCAAAAAATTTTAAAAATGAAATAAAAGAAGAGAAGAGGACGAGTATGAAACCTGAGAAGGTGATGTCGCGAGGAATGGCAATGACACGCGTCTCACCGCCGATGTACTTGAGGTGGCCATCAACGGCTCTCGGCAAGATTTTTCCGCCATAGCTACACAAGAACTTCACTCTGTTCCTCGGCGACGACGTAGTAAAACCAGCTTCCTCCGCCATGTCTTTTTATTCCTTCCACCGAGTTCGCATTAACTCAGTACCCATAAAAATACGATTCCTTCATTCCAATTCAATTCCTTTGAATCTAAGACAAATTAAAAATCATTATTTTCGCTTATTTGATAAAATTAAAAAACGGAACTAATCCTAACAAAATTAAAAATAATAATAATTAGAAAGGAAAATGAAGAGAGAAAGCGAGAGGTCTATTTGTGATTTATGTTTCTTCACCACTCACCAAAGGTCTGCCTCTCTCTCTCTCTCAGGCCTTTCTTTTTTATTTGTGATCTTTTCTCTTCTTTGTCAGGCGAATTTTCTCCACCAGTGCTGTATTTTTCTTTAATTTGAAAGGATGAGAAAGCAGACTCTTTTCTCCATTTTGTTAGCCGTTTCTCCAGGGTTTTTTCGGATATTCTCTTTGAGATTGTTACCTATATGCCCTCCTCCCTCTTTCGTTATAGCATAGTCAAGGACTCGGCTCGGTTTCTGACCCGGGTCATATATTGAACTGTAACTTAACTCTTTTCTCCACAGTTTATGTATTTGTTTTTTTCAAAAACAATTAAGTAGAGATAAAATAAAAAAGGACAGTGACGTAATTTAGGAGAGCACAAAAATAGTAATACGTCAATGGCTGAGGACGAACACATCCTCCCATGTCCTATCAGTTACATACGGCGGAATGTGAAAACCCCCAAACGGCAGGACACGTGTCTAGCAGATATAGACTCAACAGTTTCAGATTGGGTCCACAGCCCATGGTCCCTCTCGTTCTGGGCCTCCTCTGGGGCATGTGAGTGGCCCCCCTCGGACCTTTATTTCCCGATGACGTGCAGAAAAGCCGGAAAGGGTTTAAAGCTGGAGAAAACAGGGACCCACTGCTGGGAGAATGGGGTCCATGGGCCGCTTAGCTCATCTGGCCCAGCTATCATACTTGTTATTTTTTTCTCATGGAAACGTGTCTAGCAGATATAGACTCAACAGTTTCAGACTGGGTCCACAGCCCATGGTCCCTCTAGTTCTGGGCCTCCTCTGGGGCCTGTGTGGGCCCCACGGACCTTTATTCCTGATGACGTGGCAGAAAAGCAGGAAAGGGTTCAAAGCTGGAGAAAACAGGGACCCACTGCTGGGAGAATGGGGCTCATGGGCCGCTTAGCTCATCTGGCCCAGCTATCATACTTGTTATTTTTTTCTCAAATGAAAATTAAAAAAATTATGAGTAAAAAAATTATTAAATCGAGAAAATTAGAAAAAAATAATTGAAAAAACTAAACCTTAAAAAAAAACTAATTAAACTGATTAAAATTTTAAAAAAAATCAGATTAAAATTTTAAAAAAACGGCTGGTTTGATTTTATAAGCCTAAAAACCGAACCGAACAAAAAAAAACATGAAAAAAATCAAGTCAAACTTAAAAATCGAGGCTAGCCAAAAAAAATCAAGTTAAACTAGTTTGAATCGATTTTTTTTTTAAAAAAAACTGAATTAAAACTAGTTAGTTTGAATTGATTTCAGTTATTTTTTTAAAAAAAAATTAAGTTTAGTTATTTTTTTTTAATAAAAATCAAATCAAATAAAAAATAATCACCCGAGCTTTCAAAAGTATCTATGGATATATACAATGTTATTAAACCATACTTGACATGTAGGATTCCATAATAAATATTCCCAAATTTAATAATCTTCAATTTAGTTGATTATTTTAAATTTTTTATAGAATTAATTTTATAATAAAATAAATAACTTTAATATTTAATATCATGATTTTAATTCTCCGTTCACGATTTTTTATTTTCAATTTTTTTTTTAAAAAAACTAGTAGCTAAAATGCCCTTTAAAACTTAAAATTAAATCTATCCAAGAAATTCAATTTCGATGAGTTAGATTAAAGGTTTATTAAAGTCAAGGACATTAATATTTGGGTTATTTTGTTAGTTTTAGAAGCATATAATATTTTAAAAAAATCTTTTTTAATTTCAAATATATTAAATAGAGGGAGGTCAAAACTTACAATTTGATCCTTAATTTCCTTAATAGCACCCCACGGCCCACGTATGTTAAGAATTTCTATAACAATTAATAAGACGAGGCCATGGATGTTTGAGGAACGGAGCCTTCATGAACGTCAATATTCCTCTAACGATATTAGGGAAGCATTGGCTTGGAGTAGTATTTTGCTGCTGAACTATCTTAATTAAATTATTAAATCAGTATTATTTTTTTTAAATAATTTTTTATTTTAAAATATATATATTAATAATGTTTTTTTATTTATTAAAAATTATTTTTAACATTAAATCAAAACACTAAAAAATATTAATTTAAAATAAATAAAAAATAAAAAAATTTAAATTTTTTTAAAAATATTTTTTAAAACATGAAAAAAACAGTTACTAAACGACTACTTACAGAATATATACTTCTCAGAAATTAAAGAAGATGGTTCCCCTCCTGCCGAGTGTCATGCAGTTTCTTCATGTCCTCGAATAGTTTGATCGATCATGTCCTCCCTCAACGTTTTATTCTGTTAATTCCTTCACGTCCTCTCGTTGTCGGTTCAGGTCATATATCGATCGATAATCTTCCTTTTGCTTTGATCTCGTCCATACATTCTTGGGCTCCAACCACTCCATGTCCGCCTCATTGGCAGCTTCCAAGGAGGACGACATGCATAACAACAGCCGGAGACGGTGGTGGGATCTTGAAGGGTGAGACCAATTATATATATAGAAACGATAAAGACTGCAAAACAGGAAATAAAAACCCCCATTATTAGAGGAATATTTGGCTTTTTGAGAGTGCTGCTGTTAGTCTTTCATTACTAGCTTTAGGCTTTCATGATCCCTCCCGGAGGCTGTTAAATCCGATCCGATTTGATAGGTTAATCTAGAAAATTCATGACTGAAACCTAACCTCGATTAAGTTTATAGCTGATTAAATATTGATTCTGGTTCATCAAGCCACAGCTAAATATAGATTTCTTAAATCTAGCTATATTTTTCTTATCCGCAACCACAGAAGCCATATCTGAATCTCAAATCCTCGGTGTTAGAGCTACGGACAGGAACCTTATGCTTGCAATAGCAGAGAGAATCCAATTCCATAACATTCATGGGCTGAAATCTGAATAATACAAGTTCTGTCTGCTGTGAATCGGGATCATGGTTGAATTTTCGTCCAAAACGTGTAGAGCAGTGAGATCTCGTCACGCTGCATGCAGATCTGGGAACAGACAAATCGTCTCTGATGCTTTTCGTGCCTGAAAGGGCATCCTATGCGAGGGAAACTAATGCAGTCCAAAAGATATACAGGGACGATGCAGTGTATTGCCAATATCGATCTTGGACATTTCTCTGTTTGGATATTGATTTGCCCTTCTCACCTCCAAGCTTCTCCCACACAACATGGCTTGTCAGCACAAAAAGACACACTGCAACTACGAAATGTCCTTGCCTTTATCCGATTCGGGAGTCTTAAAATCCGATTCGAGAGTAATAAAATGATGAACAGCTTGGATTTTTAACTGTTTTTTTTTTTTTAATTATTTTTCATGACTAAAATATTCCTAAATCTAGTAGCCAAGGAAACAAGATATATAGTAGCTCCTTTTCAGAAGTACGAACAGAATTCTTTCATGTCATGTTAGTGATGAAGATCAAGCAGCATTATTAGCTGTTAAAAGTAAATAATGTTAAGAGGATGCCCGATGGGATTGTTGCTTGAAGAATTGTGAGGACGTGATTCGACCTCTGGTCCTTTCTCAATTCCTGTTTTGCTGTGGCGTATATATATTAGGCTGTTGGAAGCATCAAATAATGTGGTTCTTAATTAGCAGTAAAGGAAAATTATTGGTCCTTCAAATGGAATTTTGTTGAGGACAAAAATATAATAAAGAGTTCGTTTTGAATAGAACTCCATTTTGTTTTTCATTTCAACCATCAAACTTTCAAGCTTCGCAACTTCATCTTTAAAATCACAATACCGTGATTTTTTTTTTAATTTGTTTTCATTTTTTTCAACTCACATTATCTCGCATGTGCTGAGTTTTAAGAGATATTGCTTCAAGATAGTTTGCTTTTTAACTTTGTGAAAACAAAATTTAATTGGGATTGGAAATAAAAATTATAATAATACGGATTAGATTTTATAAAAAAAACGAAAAAGCCTCATTTAGACTTGTGGCATTGATAAATTCAATCTGATCCTTGTTTTTTTAGCTATTGATGTTCCAATACCAAACTTTTTTTTTTTCTTAATGTTCTAGTCCTTGTGTGTTTAAAGTGGAGAGAGAAATTCACTAAAAAATCTTAGGAAGAGAGAAAAATGATCGGATTATCATATTCCAACTACTAAAAAAAGCTTATCTATGTGTGTTGATGTGTCTTTTCGAGAGAAATTTAGTGGAGGTAGTGTTTTCTATGACCATGTCAGAAAAAAGTACAGTAGTATCTGTTAAGGTTTTTTTTTTAGTAATTAGAGTGTGTTTAAGAATTGAAAATGAATTTACTGAGGTTCATATAGTTTTTTCAAGGTGTTTTTAGGTTAAACAAGTTGAAAAATATGTTTTGAGGATCTAAATACTTAAGATCATTTTTTAATTGACAAAAAACAATCTATCAAGCAACAAGTTAATTAAACGATATATCACTCAATTATATATAAGAAAAAACTTGAGAGGACAACGTCCACTCCTAAAAATATAAGAAAAAAAAAACTCTCAGGTATATAGGCTTGGATTTCTAGACCTAAGCAACAAGGTTTTTTT
Organism: Populus alba; assembly: GCF_005239225.2. Taxonomy (NCBI): domain Eukaryota; kingdom Viridiplantae; phylum Streptophyta; class Magnoliopsida; order Malpighiales; family Salicaceae; genus Populus; species Populus alba. Next base: position 596,893 of record NC_133286.1, on the reverse strand, counting down.
TTTTTTTTTTTTTTTTTTTTTTTTTTAATGATAGGCCAAATGCTTGGGTTTAGCCTGTTAGACCTATCAACACCTAGCCTTTTTTTTTTTTTTTACATTAATCTTTTCTATTTAAATATTGATAATGTCATTTATCTTATTTTTTAAACTTTTGGGTTTAAATTTATTTTTAAATGTATATTAACTTTTTACATGTTTTTTCTAGTTTCATAATACTTCAAAAAATTAATATAATTTATCTCTAATTTTTTCTTTTTATATTTTATTTAAATTAGTTGTATTTGTATAGCGCATTCATAAAAACATAAATTCATTGTTATGATCAGCAACTACAATTAGCCTCTAAGAAAAAATAAATAAAAACATATAAAATAAAAGGAATTGCAATGTAAAATATTTATATATGTATAAAGATTAGCCTTTTGTTTTAATATTTAATTAGTATTAATGATAAAAAAAGAAGAAGAAGAAGAAATAATGTGATGTTCTTGCCGATGCAAGAGAGACTGCTAGACCATTACCACAACAGAAGACTTCAACATGAGCTCAGTAATCGGGTATATACGCGAAACCTCAAATTTATTAATGGTTAAATTGTATTTTTATTTTAATTCTAATGAATTATGGTTAATTAGCAATTAGTTATATTGTTTCTTGAGGAAAATAAATATGCGATGCAATGAACTAATTCTTAAATTAATGGAATTAGCGCCATGGTAAATGGACAAATTGATGGATTAATTTCTAGATTATTGAAATTAATGACCTGGTAAATGAACGAATGTAAAAATAATTTCTTATGAGTGAAATTAGTGCACTGGCTAATAGGCAATGAAAGAAATTATATTTTTGATTAATGTGCAATGTCAAGAATTAATTTCTTCTTGCTTGAAAATTGATATCTTTAAATTGTTATTCTTGAAAATTAATTTCTTTAAATAAATCTTTAAGTACATCTCCATATCAGGCTCAACATCAACCGTAGAATAATTCCTTATATTTTTTTAGAAACCACCTTGTAATTAATGAATTCGTTATTTTGTTATGTAAAATAAATTTTGAATTTAATGTTTTAATAGTTTATCGAAATTTTAATGCAGCAACAAAATTTTAAATTATGAATTTTTATTTAATTATGTATTTATTTTATTAGTGATTTCATTAATTGTTCTTATTTGCAAAACTCATGATTGTGTAATGTAATTAAATTGTTATTAGTGGAGTAATTCATTGATTGCATTTAAGTATGATATGTAATATTGAATTGCTTAAATTTATAATTATATATGTGCAAATTAATTATTAAGAAATAATATTGTGATGGGATGTGAAATTTTGATAATTAAGAAATGTGGATGAAAAGTTGAGGAAAATATAATTTTTATTATAAATATTAGCATTTCATTTTAATACTTAATTAGTATTAATATTTTTTAAATTTATGTATTTGTTTAATTTATTTTACAACGCATAATCTAACAAAACTTATGAAACATGAAAATACGCCCTCGGTTTTTCTACTGTGGTAGAAATTAACTTGAAATCCTCACAAAAATATATTGTTGAGAGAGAGCTATTACAATAACAGTGAAAGTAGTTTAACAATACTTGAAAAAAGAAAAAGGCAGCAGCAGCAGCAGCAAAGTGAATAATGATATGATGAGGCAAGTAACTGGGATTAAACAAATGGCAGAAGTGCACTAAAGTCCAAAAAGTTTCTTACAGACCTTCAGGAACCTGCCTGATCTGCCATGTTTTTTCGTCACAGATCTTGTTGACTCCATCGTGTCCAAAGTACCATCTTCATCATGGATGGGTGATGATAGTGTTGTAGACTGGTCATGGATCCTGCAATACCTCTCCGACACCGAAGAGGATCTTCTCACGGAGAATGCTTTCTTCACTGCAGACTGAAGTGCAGAAGCTGATGAAGAAACGGAGGAGCTCCTCCTCAGCTTCTCGCCGAACCCCTCTACAACATTGTTTTCTTCATCTTCTTCAAGCACCGAGAGTGAGTCTTGGGTGGTGGTGTCTGTGCTAACCATGTTCTTCTTTGTATTGCCGTGGTCGCCTGCGATCTTGTTGGTTTCATGGGGCTCTGTGTTGGATTTTGTGGGCTCAGGAAATGCTAATGAAAGATCTGAAAAGTCCATGGATCTTGATCTGGCAGTGCCAAAGATTTTGATCTTGGAATAACCTTTCATTTTGATTGCTGGACTAGCTAGCTAGCTTATCAGAAGGTAGGTGGAGCTATGGACGATACAGACTTTGCCATTGTTGTGGGGCTAGAGCTAGGGTGGAGGGAGGTATATACGCCAAGGGAACGAGGAAGGTCTCGAAAGTGGGCCTGGAGATCAGTTCAAAAGGATGGGACATAACTGGTTAGAATGCCTTCCAATAATACAAGGAGTACTTGATGTTACTGGATAATGGAATCCATCAATTGATCTGTACTTCATTATTTTTATTAAAATAATATTATTTATTTTTTAAAAATATTATTATTATTGACCCGACTCAGTTTCGTCTTTTAATCAGGTCATTTAAGTCACTAAAAATTCGGATATGCCAATCTCATTTCACTAAACCAATGCCTCATCAACTCAAATTTAATAATTATATTGTATGTACGTGTAATGATTAAAATTAAAATTATGTTTGGTACGAGGTTAAAAATTTTGAAAAGAAATGTTTGAGATTGTAATGTAATATGATTAAATGAACTTTATTATTTTTTTTATTCAGGATTATTAAGAGACTTGAGTGTAATGGTCTTATTATAAATTCTAAGAGAAAAAGACTGATTGTAGTTAGAGAAGATATTAACACCCTTAACACACCTTATCCGAAATAAGCTGCATTGTATGGTCTAGATATGGTTTCAAGGTTTTAATGGGTTCTTAACCAATTATCTATCTATGACCCAGAATAAAGATTTATACTCATAAATAAATTTAATATTTAAATTATTATGAGCTCGTATGCCCAGATAAATCCTTAAAGGAAGAATTCATGTATGTGCCTTAACAGGGTTCACTCATCTTGGAAGATGAAAGTGTTTTCCACAACTTATATATTATGGTAAAAAATACTTCCCAATTAAAATTGATGAATATCCAAAATAATTATAAGAATTTTTTAGTCAACTCTTAATATTTAAATACCAACCTATTTGTAGGTCTCATGTTTATACTAGAATGTTGATCATTAATTTTCAGTAATTAAAATTTCTAGGGTTACTGAAATATTGGCCAAAATCATTTGGAATTTTAATAACTTGTTGTAAAATTCATGCAATATTTTTTTTAAATACCAAAATACTTTAGATTTTTAAATAATGCTCAAATAACTTTTAGGATTTTTGGCTATATGCAATTTAAAATAAAAGAAAGTTTTTTGTTGTTGTTGTTTTTGTGGAAGGGAATTGATTCATTTAATACCGAAAAACACCTCATGTGTGGGTCACAATTTCAAATATTAAATTTGTGAGGGTAGAAAAAAGTGGGTAATTCAAAATTAATTACAAAATGATCTTCCAACAATTAAAAATTTATTAAGAATTAGACGAAGACTATGTTTGACAAAATGCAAATAAAATGTTTTTATCAAGGCTATTTAAACCACAATATCAATTCAAAACAAATTATTATACATCAACTCAAAACCGAACAACGCCAAACATCCACACAAAAATTATTAGAGTCACCTACTTGGCTCAAATTTCTTGTTAATCCAAATAAATCAAATTGAACTGAACATAACTCATGCGCCCAGATTTAGCGTCCACAAAACAATCACAACCCTTGAAAAATAAATCCATAATTCAACATAAACAATCAAATTATTTCAAAATCCAAACACAAATCAAACCAAATTAATAGTCCAAACAATCCAAATATTATACAAAATAATAAACGATTTTGCCCCAAATTTCATAATATTTTAGCAATTTATCCAAACAAATGTTTTGAGGTTATGAATTGACCTTCTAATGTGTTTGGCGTGTCTAGGATCCATTGGAATTGAGGCTGGAGAACCGCTGGAACAGTGACGATGGATGTACCTTATGCCACCAACTCTATCGTGGCGTGGATTCACACGTCACCACTGTTGGTAGAGACCAGGTTGGTGGATATGATGCTTCTTGGTCTCCTCTTTGCTCTTACATCGATGATACTCCTTCACGCTCTCCAAGGAGGGATATCCAGTCACTTGGAAGCTCTTTTTTTCTTCTTTTTATTTTCAGGTCTACTTCACTCTTTCTCTGCCACAAATGAGAGCTACTATTCTGGAATTATAGAGGTTGAGGCAATCAATTCAGCTTATGCAGGTAAGAGGTAATGATGTAGTTGCTTTAATGGGGATAAAAGACATTGCTAGAAAAGAGATGTGTTTCTAGTGATAGTTGCACTCATTTGTTGCTTTTAGCCTGATTCTACTAGCTTGCTAGTCCCAAATAGAAAATGAGATGCAAGGCTATTGTATCTTGGATTGTTGTTATTGCTCATGACTTCAATTTAGTCAAAAGACTCTTAGGTGCTGAAAGGGAAACATTTTGCTGCTGTTAGTTGTGCTCCTCTGTTGCTCTCGATTAGAAAAACAAGATGCAAGGCTTTTGGATCTTGGATTACTACTGCTACTGCTCATAACTTTAATGGAGACTAAATGCACTTTTACGTTGGAAGAGAAATGGCATGTTGTTGTTGAGATATAGTAGAGTGGTCGGCGATAGGTGAAAGGAGAGAGGTTGTGTTGGTTCGATGAAAGAGGTGTTATATATCGTGGTTGGAATAAATAGGAGAAAAGGTTGTTGAGCTTGGTTTTGTTAAGAGCTGCTCATGTTGGGGAAGAAGGAATATCGTAAGGATCCAGGGAAAGTTGGCTAATGACAATGTAGAGATGTTTTCTGTTTAGACTGACTGCTGGGTTGTATGAAGAGATATTGGTGTAAAAATGAGGTCTAGGGTTTATTGTGTCTTTTTTAGAGTGTGTGAACTACATAGAGTTTTTATTGGTATTTTTTTGTTAGTTTTTTTTTATCCTCTCTCCTTAATGTTCTCCTATTTTTTGTGTGTATAACCACCTTCAGTTGATAACAAAAAATAACGATAATGTCCTAATTATTATTGTTATTATATTTAGATTATTTATAATTTTTGTATCCATGTTGTTTTTATAACAGGGACATTATACAATTAAGGTGTGTAGGAAAATTGTTCTATGGGTTCTCATATTTTGAAAGGCGCTATGTAATAGTATGTGTCGCACCTTTGCGAGAGCTCAACGTCGCGGTGACCCTTCCCGAGAGAGGAGAATTAATTTTGGGATTTTTGTTTTTGTGAATAAAAGAGTCGCCACTTAGTATTATGGTCACTAGAAATCCTAACTGGTCTTTCAGAGATTCTAAGGCAAGAGACTGGTTGCGTAAATGAAAGGTTTTAATTCCCCTACTACGCCCTACCTAAGGTAAATTTCTTGATGTTTGGTTTGCCTTATAATTGTCATAGTGTTGATGTTCTCTAATCCCATGAATTTTCCTATAATAAGTCTACTATGATGAATAAACTTGGGCTCAGAGTCTAAAAGAAAGAACCCTTAGCCAATATCTATTATACCTTTAGATATGTCTATAGAGTGCTAAGGAGAATCGATATAGATTTCTTGAAATCTGTGTTTCATTCAAACTATATTTACTACCTATGAATTAAGAGATAGCTAAGATAGAAATCTAAGAAGATTCAAGGCTTCTTTCAAGGATGTGCAATTAAATTGTTCTAAGTAACATTTTGGCACAAATATGCCTTGATGTTAAAAATAAACAAGTTGTATTACTCAACAATATTTCTGTCATTTACCTTTCATAGTTTTCTTTGTCCTTATATTATTAAAAGATAATGACTTATTATTGCTAAAAAAAATATTTTGGATATTAACCACTTGGGGTTTCTTTATCCAAATACTAACAGTGAATAATATCAAATTATTCCCAATAATATTTTGGATATTAACTATTTTGGGATTTCTTTATCCAAATAATAATAGTAAATAAAGTCGAATTCCCTAAAAATAAGATTTTTTGTATTTTTTGAAATATTGGCCAACACCCTTTGGAATTTACAAACATGTTCTAAAATAAAAAAAAAATGCAAGAAAATAATTTTTGTGTTTAAGAAATCCATGCTAAAACACTTTTTTTTTTTAAACTTGGAATATTTTTTTTTTTTAGAAAAAAAAAAAAGGAATATTCAAAACATGTTAGGGTATTGGCCGTATGCATGAAAACAAGATTTTTTGCTTTATAATTTTTGCAATTCTTTGATGAAAACTAGATTTTGTATCTTTACGGTATAAGCAGTACAAGCCAAAGTTAATCAAAATATGACAGAATTACAAATTTCTTGACAATATATTTTTTTTGAATTTTTTAAATCGATCGGACCTAGCCCAAAAAGAAAACATTCTTTCTACGAGGCTGGGCTCGGCCTAGCCGTATGGGCTGGACTACTAAAGTCCAGCTCGAGCAGATGGCAGGTTACTGTGCGCAGCAAAGTAACTGGCTAATTATATCCTCATTTGCTGCAGAACATGAATTTCTCATGTTTTACATGCAAATGAAACAAAACAACAAGACAAATCAGGGAAGGAAATAGGATTACCTGGAGTGAATGAGTGCACTCGCTGTCATTGGCTGTGGCTTAAGGTGGCTAAACAAAATGATGAGGGCTGTTGTGGCAATGACTATTCTTCGTCTTCCTTGTGCATAAGCTCCAACCTCTGTTTTCCTGTATCTTCTTCTGTGTGGATTGCTGTTCCCCGCCGTTGTCCTTGTTTGGTTCCCCTTGTCCTTGTGTATTCTCTCCTTTTTGGTTTGTTTTGCTTCGACTTCTCTTCTCTCCCTCTCCTCTGTTCTGCTTTCCTTGTCTCACAGTAACGAAAGGATAAATGAAAAAAACTCCATATGTTTTCCTCTGATCTTTGTGTTTTCTCTCCCCTCTCCTTCTCTTTTTTCTTTCATTTCTATGCTCTTTTTTCATCTCCTCCCTCGCCTCCTTTCTTTCTCTCCTCGTCTTACCTGCCTCTGTCTCATTTTTTTTCTCTTGTTGTTTGCTTCTCTCATTTCTCTTCTCTAGGTCAGCAGATAAGCCCTTTTTTTTTCTCCTTTTTTTCATTTATCTTCTCCCAGCAGAGGAGGTTTATATAGCTTAAAATGCAGGTCTATTTAAAAAACAAAATCTAGGGACACAATTGCGGGTCGCTTGCAATCAAATGAAGAAAATTAGAAAGCAAAATATTCTGGTTGATTCTATGATCTCGGTAATTATTCTCCTCGTGTAGAATCCCATCCATCAAATGATGGTGTGGCTCTCATCTGCGTTCTTCCACAGCTGGCATAAGTGTTCAAAACCATTGCCTTTGGACCAAAGATGAAACAAGCTGGCGGGGCTTGTTACAGGGTTCGTTACATTTAGAACATTAGTTTGTTCTGCATGCAACATAATTAATTTTAGGTTCCTTCTAATTTCAATCTTCAATTAAATCCCTAATTTTAATACTTTTCAATTCATTCCTTGATAAAAAAAAAGGTCATCCAAATCAGCCTGTAATCCCTCGAATCAGACCTGCTGGCTAGAACTATTTTCGCAGCAGGATTCCATACTTTCACACTAAATATTTAAACGGGAATATCTTGGACTTTTGATATCGAAATCAGGTGATTCAAAAAAATCAAATTCATCTACACGTACATGACTACAACTTTTATGAAGGATTAAACATTAGATAAAATCGTTTTGAGGAACAAAATTGCAAAAAACTCGGGCTAGAATCCTTCTTTCAATAGGATTGTATGCTTTCACATTAGATATTCAAATGGAAATATCTTGAGCTTTTGATATAGAAATCAGGAGATTAAAAAAACCAAATTCATCTACACGTACAGGTATACAACTTTTATAAAGAATTCAAAGTTAGATAGATTTGTTTTGAAGAATAGAATATGACCGTAACCTAGTTGGTCAAAAAGATCTCATGATTTGATTCGAAAACTGACAATACCAAGCATCCCAATCTGACTGAGAGTCTGACATAAGAACAGTGAGTTCTAGGACCAATAAAGGTGCAGGTCAATTCTTTAACATGTTATGAATGATATAATATAGCTGGGATGGTTAGATATTGCATGAAACTAAGTCAGAACCAAAGCCTAAGTTGGAACAAAAGTTGGTATTACAAAAAAAATTGCGACAACAACATAATAAAATTTTTTAGTGCAAATTCTAAGGGATTTATCTAATCTTAAAGACTAGATAAAGAAGGAACGAATTTAGCATTATGAAGACTCCTAATTAGCCTAAGAATCCTGATGATTTTGGCAGCAAATGGGGTAGGATAAAGAGAGTAGAAAACAGCTACAACAGGGTTCGAAAAATATTTCTTTCTTCTCTGTTTCTGTCAATTCCTTAATAATCATGAACTAAACTCCTACATTTGGTTCAAAAGAGGTACACACCATCTCCAGCACGTGGGGCCTAAAAATGTGTAATAACAGTAAGTCTTAAGTGTTATGTTGCATATTTGTCTTTTGGCACTTTTGTAAAGACTTGTAATGAAATGAAAAATTGTAATGGAACATGGATGTGGATGTCCAAACATGTAGATATGATGTTATGAATATATTTATATGGTATTTTCATTTGTGAGGATGTCGTGTTGAGAAATCACATGAGGATCATATGAAATGAGGTATTAATTGTGTAAGATTATCGTTCGGCACTCTTGTATAAACTCGTGTTGATAACGAGACTTGTAACGTTCTGACTGTACAACTCAATCAAAGTTAAAAGTTCCCAACATATCCTCTTTATTTGAGGGTAAGTTTTATTTTATTTTTTATTTTTTTTATTAAGAAAAATTCGGCAGAGTTTTGTTTGCTTTTAGGTCATCCCAAGTTATCGACTACTATCAATTTACTCAATCAACCCATCATCACAAGGTCCCATAATTCCACACCTCATACAATCCACACAATATATGTATCCTACGAGTAAGTTCAATTCAAATATAGTCCAAACATCATATCATAAAATTTAAAAGAAAAGGAATACTAACATGCAAAGAAAACATTTACAACATAATAAGTGTTCTTAAATATTTCAAAAGGGTTACTTACAAGATAACTAAAATACTACATGCTAAGCTGAACTTTTATAAATACATCAAGGTTTACACAAAAGTATACTACATAAACGTGTTAATTCTCTTTTGTTTAAGTTAAATATTTACATAAGCTTCACAAAGTAAGGTCCTAAACTAATGATCTCCCTAGATATTTGATAGACCTGTTACATAAATAAACATACCATTATGTTGATAAAAATATATATATGCTCATGTAATGAATACGAATGAAGTATAAATTTTTTATCAGATCCATAAGAATTCTAATAGAGAACTTATATTTTGCTTATAAATCCTTAAAACTCAATTAACACTCATTTGTATATTCTTCATTTGAATACTCTTATTTACTTGCATGAACTGGGTGACCTTGCAATGTCTAATTTTGAAATCCTATCACAGATGCCATTAGCCGAAGCTAATCTTGTTATTCATATCCTGGCAATCCTATCACAGATGCCATTAGCCAAAGCTAATCTTGTAATTCATATCCCGACAATCATATCACAAATGTCATTAACCGAAGCTTACAATCATATCACACGATATTTATTGTAATTGCATTCACTAGAAGAATTTTAAATTGTATAAGTGCAAATAGAAGGAAAATCACGCACCTGCTTCGCCTGTCTCGCGACCTCCCCTTATAGAAGATCCAATCCTGGTTGCTCCTCTTAAATCATGAGGTTTTTTTGTTATGATTCCTTCAAGTTGATATTATAGAGAATTCATATTCATCCATTACTCATATGTTACTTTATATGCATGTTCATTTCCTCATAATAACATACATACATATATCATGTATATTTTCAGAGTTAGTATCTCAATATGCAAGTGTTAGTATGACCCAATTCTTTTATATTCTTATATATAGTATTCACGTGAAAGTCTATTGTTACTGTCTAACTTTGAACTGTTACTGATAAATTTTCAATTGTTATTGTCCAATTGTTATTGTTTATTGTCTAACTGTTACTGTCTAACTGTTACTGTTTAATTTTCAACTGTTATTGTCCAACCGTTACTGTCCAACATTGAACTATTACTGTCTACCTTTGAATTGTTACTATCCAATTTTCAACTATTAGTATCCACTCATCAGATTTTAATTATATCTAAAGTTCTAAAACTCCATTTTAAGTGAGATTGATCTTGTTAGAAAGCTAAGACACGAGACTACAAGTTCTTTGAAAGAAGGAGAACTCAGTTTTGCCTCCAAGATAGTCAAAATTTCTCATTAACTAATTAGTCCAATTGCCCTACATAATCAATCACGACTCAGTCTCACTTCGTATCCCATAACTGGAGTTCTACATCTCCAAATTGAACAAGACCAGTTTCCTTGGTTAGCTAACATTCAAATCAACAATTTCTATGAGGAACTCGATCCTAATTCCCTCATTCTCCTACTCGAAATCTCACTGAAAGTCAGGAGACAAGTTTGTCCAGATTCGTCTCCCCCTTCCCTTCACACAATACTTTCATAAACTACATACCACATACATCAATTAACTTAATCTTAACAATAAGTACTTTTTCCTCAATTTATATCTAAGAACCCTAACCTATGATTCAATATCAAGGCATCAATTCTTTATCAAATTTGAAATGAATTTTTTTGAGATCATGTTTCGAACACCTTACCCAATACAAATTAAGATTTTGATCTTCAACCAGTTGAAGATTTTCAACCCCCTCCTTTCTTTTCTTCTTGTTCAATCTCTTGGTAATCCTTTGCTCTCAAATGTTTATCCCATCTATAAACTCTTAATCTTGGACGAGTTCTTGATATTTTAGTGTTTCTCTCTTGATTTCTCAAGAATGGGTATAAAACTCCCTAGTTTTTCTCCTTAGGGTTCCTACAGATTTCTGGCGAGGAGAGAGTATTTATATTCTATATTTTTCCTTATTTGCATTTAGACCCCCCCTTTTCCTTTGAGTGTATTATTCTCTTCAATTAAATACAACCCTTAACAATACCGGGTTTATTATAATGTCCTGAATTATTTCGCCCAGAAATTTATATTAAAAAATTCATGAATTCATGTTTTTATTTAACCGTATGCATGAATTTTTTCACTTTTATTTATTTATTTTTCCCGGGGTTTACAAGACTAGAACGAGAATATAAATTCATGAGTATGTCAGTAGGATGTAATGTAAATGTTACTAGAACATGAATATAAATTCATGAGTATGTCAATAGGATGTAATGTAAATGTATGAATATGAAAATATAATATTATGGGAATGTCGATTTACGAAAACTATATCCGTATGATACCATAATAAGGAAGGGAACATAATTACTAATTCACATAATGTCATTGTGAGAAGTATTGAGAACAAAAATAAATAAAAAATATCGTTTTTTGCTTGAAAAAGTTGGGTCATTTCATGTTTAGAGTTTAATTACTTGCTTGGTAAGGCATTCTAATCACTCTTGATCTAATTTTAATGGCTTAAAGTCCTTATTTGATTCAATTCTTGATCTATTTATAGGTAAATATTTACGCCTTCTTCCCCTCAATTGCTTGGTCATCTAGCAGTCTAAATTTTCTTTGGTCCCTCATTTCCTTCCTTTCTAGTTTTGGTCCCTTTTCCCAATTTATTATATTTTCATTTAAAAAAAAATAAAAGAAGAAGAGGCAATATTAACATTGATAAAAAAAAAAAAAAATTATGTTAACAATTGAACGCGTTGAAAGTAGATTTGTTTTAAAAAAAAAATCTTTGAAAAAGACTGAAAATGATGCAAATACGTCAAGAACATATTCTTTATTTTTTTTTTTCTATTTGTTGTCTTTTTCAAAAAATTTCAAATAAAAGAGTTAAAAATTGGGTGGCAACAATATAAGCACATTGAAAGAAGCATCAATTTGATGTTTTTTTAAGCCAAAAGTAGAAGCTCTCTCAGATACTCTCTAGGAACAAAACTAAAGATAAACAAAATAAAAACATGCTTGATGAGAAATTAAGATGGAGATGAAGATATAAAATTAAATTTATTTCTACAATGTTGTAAAAAAGAGGTCTAGAGTTTTTTGTGTTTCTTTTTTAGAGTGTGTGAATTGAAGAGAGTTCTCTTTTTTTTTTGGATTTTTTTTTATATACTCTCTACTCAACATTCCCCATCTTTTGTGTGTGTAATCATCTATTTATAGGTAAAATCTTTTGCCTTATTCTCCTCAATTGCTTCGTCCTCAAGTAATCTATATTTTTTTTTTTGTCTCTCATTTTCTTTATTTTCACTTGTGGTCCCTTTGCTCATTTATTATATTTTAATTTTTCTTATTTTTTTATATTTTGTTTTTTTTTAAAAAAAAGGCAGCATCAACATTAACTCAAAAGGCGCGTTAATAACTGAACGCACTAAAAGTAGATTTTTTTAAAAAAAATTCTTTGAAAAAAAATACTGAAAATTATACAAATACATCAAGAACATATTTTTGGGGTTTTTGTTGTTTTTTTTTTTTTTTTTTTTTTTCTATTTGTTGTTTTTTTCAAAAAATTTCACAAAAATAGATCAAAAATTGAGTACCAATAATATAAGCACATCAAAATCATTAAAAAAAAAAAAACAATAAAATAAACATCAATATGATGCTTTTATAAGTTATAAATAGAAGCTCTCTCATGTACTCATATACTTTTTGGAAACAAAATTGAAGACAACAAAATAAAAACATGTATGATTAGAAAAATGAAGACGAAGATGTAAAAAGAAATTTGCTTTTATGATAATAGATATTCTAGAGTGAATATTTTTATTATTTTAAAATGTAAAGAATAAGGAGACATATCCTCCTTATCCTAAATGCATCCATATTTTCTGTTCCGGTGGATAGAGCAACCAAACACTATAAAATCTGGCATCTTAAGGGAGCATTTGTCTTGATCTTCAAGATTATGGGTACGTACATCGTCAAATATATTACAGTAAAAGTCAAGCTCGAGAGAGAGCATTGTCTAGAATTGGGCGAGCTTTGCACATCACCACTAAAGGTTCAGCTTTGCATATAGTTATCGTAGTGAACTCAGCCATGTCGATTTCCTTTTCACTCACTCTCTTCCACTCGAAGCACTGAATCAAAGAGCCCAAAGTTAAAGCCATCACTCGGTTTGCAAGGCCATCCCCAGGACAAGCTCTCCTTCCCAGACCAAAGGGCATGAGCTTGTATGCTTGATCAACTCTTCCATTTTCAAATCTTTCAGGCTTAAAACTTGTTGGCTCATCCCACAACGTAAGGTCTCTATGAATGGCCCATGCATTTATAAACAACACTGTACGAGCAGGCACGTCGTAACCTCCAACAGTGGAGTCTGCGGATGACATATGAGGCACTAGCAGTGGAGCTACTGGATATAAACGCAAGTTCTCGGAGATGATATCATGAAGATAATGTAGTTTTGGAAGATCTGACTCGTCTATCAACTCATCTTGGCCAACCTGAGTGTCTAATTCATCTTTAGCTTTCTTCAACACTTCTGGTTGGTTTAGCAGATTCGCCATTGCCCATTCCAACGATGTAGCAGTTGATTCTATCCCCGCGACCAACAACGTCTACAATAGATTAATAAATAGACAAAAAAAGTTAAACCAAGCTCAGATTTAATCAGGAGAATATATAGGCTCGGTTGGAGATCAGCTCGCTGTAAGGATCTCTATCCAACATTCAGGATTTCTAGGTTTAAGCAAATTAAAGACAGAATGAGAATTTGTTTACCAGAACATGACCTTTGATGATTTCGTCTGTGTAGTATTCAGGTTGCGATTCCTGCAAGGTAAGAAAATGACTTATCATGGTGTTTCTGTTCCTGTCAACTCGATGCTCATCAATCAGTCCTTGGAAGAACGCATCCATCCTTTTACTAAGTCTATCCAACTTGTTCACATATCCATTCAAATCAAGCCATTGCAAGAAGGGAAGAAAATCCCCAGCAGTTGCCGCCCCGCTATAATGAATAAACTCTTCCATCATCTCTCTAAATTCCCTTGCCTTGTCTACTTCGTGCACTCCTTCACCATAATATCTCTTCCCTGCAATCATTCTCATCATTATATTACTCGTCAGGTCAAAAAGCAGGGGCCTTAGCTCTACCTTGGCAAAGCCATGAATTGAAACGCGGTACAGTCTGCTCAGCAAGAGCTTGACTTCATCTTTTCGCATGCCCAGAAAAGCGTTGAGACGAGTTGACGAGAAGATCTCTATAGCACTTATGCGGCGAAGGTTGCGCCAGTGATCACCATAGTCAGCTGTGCCCATGGTAGTGTTGTTGTAGTTCAAGATTCTTCCAATCAAAACATGGGGGCGGTTGGCAAAAACTACGTCCTTCTTGATTAAGCATTCTTCCACGCCTGAAGGGGATGACACGATGATGGCAAGGCGGGATCCGAATTTGAGAGAGAAGACTGGACCGTATTTTTGCGAGAGAGCTTCAAGGGTTCGGTGGATGGGCTGCTTGAGAAGATGAAAATGTCCTATAATCGGAAGAGAAAGTGGGCTTGGTGGGAGATTCTTGCGTTGCTTTCTTGTTCGTAGCAGCAAGTTGATGGAAAGAACGAGGACCAAATCGAATAGGATTACTGAGCATAGTAAGGTGTTTTCCATCTTGGGGTGGCAGAGAAGATTTGCTGGTTGACTATGAGGCTGTCCGTGAAGATTTATTTGTTTTTTTGGTATAGATTGTTAGAATGAAATCATTGAACTTTCCTGTGCTCGGATGTGACTTTACTCCTTTCTAGATGGGATATAATTATTCAAAAATTTTAATTAATTTTATAAAATTTAAAATTAATAATTATATAAATTTTTAGTGATTCTAAAAAATTTGAATTTGTAATTATTGAATAATAAACTTAAAATCTAATCAATTAAGTTAATTTTCTCACTAAATTTAATTGGAGAATTAATTACAAAATTACTTGAATTATTGATTTATCTTATTATCAAAATAAAAGTCTTAAATTTAAATTATATCTCACAGGTAAATATC
Organism: Populus alba; assembly: GCF_005239225.2. Lineage (NCBI taxonomy): Eukaryota > Viridiplantae > Streptophyta > Magnoliopsida > Malpighiales > Salicaceae > Populus > Populus alba. Next base: position 581,716 of record NC_133286.1, on the reverse strand, counting down.
CTATCCCATTTAACTCTAAATTTAATATGGATTAGACCTCAAATCCATAATTTTCAAGATACTAAAGAAGGTAACATAAAATAATACAAGCCGAAAAAAATGGATGAAAAAGAATATTTTTCCTTTCTATAATGTTTATAAAAAGTCATGAACTACTAACTTATTATAATCATATTAATGTATTCTGGTCAAGTATTGAATTGAAATTTTTATGAATTATTAAGTTATTAAGTTAACTCGGTTCAACTACTTTTATTAAAATAATAATATTTTTTTTTATTCTATCAAATCAATATTTTATTTAATTTAATTAGGAAGATATGGTTAAGAAATTTATATTTTTCAATAGCTTTGCATTTGTTGATTTATTTTTCATGAGTAGAACTGAATATATTCAAGGTTTAAAGTATAATTATATAAAAGAAATATATTTTTGAAGATAAAAGCCATATCCAAAAATAATTTTGATATGTATATGAGAGGGTAAAGGTGATTATTTTCGAGTTCTGCTCAGTTTTTATTAAAAAAAATAACCAAATTAAAATTTAAAAATAAACTGAAACTGGTTCAAACCGACCGGTTCGGTTCGGTTCAGTTTTTAGGATAAAAAATGGTTCAAACAGGTTTGGCTCGGTTTTTTTAAGGTTTGGCTCGGATTTTTTTTTTTTTTGTTTGGATTTGATTTTGTTTTTTCAGTTTCAGGTTTAAGAAAACCAAAACTAAACTAAATCGGTTATTTTAAAATAAAAATTAATCAGTTTTTTTTTGTGGTTTGATTTTTTTAATTTTTTTTAATTTTCTTGATTTAATTGTTTTTTTAGTTTTTTTTTTATGAAAGAGAGACTATTTGCGTCAACTAAAAGATAAAAAAATATCTATAAATATAAGTTGGCGTAACAATTAATTTAATTGTCGTTCGTGTACTTAACCGGCGATCCATAAATGCAAGGAAGAGAGGGCGGTCTCATCATGGCATATATATAAAGTCTAAGCCACAGATGGCATTTTCTTGAATTTAACGACATCGTCTAAGTCAACATTTTTGATCAAACGTTAAAGTTAAAGTATGGTTGTAATTATTTTTTAAAATATTTTTTATATTAAAATAATTTTTTTAATTTTTAAAAATTATTTTTAAAATCAGCACATTAAAACAATTCAAAATATAAAAAATTATTTTTTAATAAAAAAATTTAAATTTTTTAAAAAATACAAATACAATTATATTTTCAAATACTCATAATTTTAGATACTCGCGATTTTAGAGGTTTGCTTCCTTCCAAGTCTTTTAATTTCAAATCCTCCTAGCTACCATTAAATTTTTTGACGTTATACAAGGCTTCACTTTGTATAAAAGTTAATTCTACACGTAAAGAATTGGTTTGTTACACGTAATCTAATCTAAAATACTCTATGTATCATAATGTTAGATCTTACTAATAACATGGAATCAAAACATTTTTTAAAATTCATGCCTATTAAACATCACATTTAACACCATTAAATCCATTTCATCTGGACATTCACACTTAGACTGCATTAAGTTTCATGTCTCTAAGTGCAATCTGTATTTCATAAAATTAAAAGTAAATAAACTTTATATAAAATTCAAACGTATATAAATACGATACGCTTGCATGGCGAACTAATTCACGGTCCTGAAAAACATGCTAGAAGATGGTGAGGAGACAAGAACACGGGACAGATAAATGTTTACTGTCCCGTCTTTGTTTTTTGCAGTAGCCAAGCCCTAACTTCACAGCAATCAAAGTAGGACATTAGGTCGGAGATGACATGGAGCAGCAAAGACAAACCCTAATTTCATAATTCTGATCAAATGATGTGAATGACAGAAGAAAAATGTTGAGAAAGATCAACGTCAAGGCAAAAGGGTGAGAGAATAAACTAAAAACCATGCATTCTCCACCTTCTAATCCAGCACTAAAATCCTCTATAACGGAGGGCATGTCATAAATATACATCACAAATTGTAGTTGTCTTCATATAATAACAAAAATACACCTTCACCAACATGCAAACTTAAAGCGCCTCAGGTTTCACAAATTATCCGAGCTCCTTTGGCGGCACCCTTTCTCACATCAAGTAGAGGATGGCAAGGGAGAAAATTTTTACAAAGTTCGATACAAGACAATGGCGTGGAAGTTGAGCAGGACAATGGCGTGTTGTTGTATCGATTCCTAGGTGTGCAAAGCCATGAATAAGTTCTGTTTACGAGCATAATCCGGAATGAGCCTATTGACAATATCAGTTGGTATGCCTGAGAGCTCTGCGGTAACAGAACAGGTTTATAAATTATATAAGGCATGAAAGCTGAGGCAAAAAGAAACTGAAAAACAATTCCAACAGAACACAGGTAAGAAAACAACATGATTGAGGAAAATTTTATCCGTGGCAGGAAAAGCTGCCGCAGAAATTGGAAGACATTCAAGGACTAGGTCTAGTTTCTTGTATGTCTCCAAATAAACATGGCAGCACCATGAAGCAGCAATTAGGTTGAAACTTACCTTGAGGTTTAAAATTAAATAGTGGAGGAAGAGGGCGGCCATTTGGAAGGCGGGTGGCTGGATCTCTCAATTCATCAAAGAACGGGTGAATGCAAGCTTCCAGCTGCAGTACCACCAAAAAAACAACTCAAATTGATCAATAAATGAAGTTTACCACTCATGCAAATAACTTGAAAACATAATAAAACTTACTGCAGTGCATCGCAGATTAGGAGAGTACTGGAAAAATCTACAGACAAGGTCCACTGCTTCTGGGGGTAAGCGCTTTTGGAAGACCTGGTGATTGAGAATTTCAGACAAAATCTCCGCAGAAAAATTAATTCTCGTAACAGAATTTATTACTAATCAGATTATAAATAACATGCAGTGCAGATACAGGATGCTAGTGATAAAGATAGGAGATATTTCATGATGCAAGCATACAGCCATGATAAGATGATAGTCCTTCGAGAAGAAAGTTGTGCAAATAATAAAAATGTTTCAGCAGCCTATTAGTCTCTTACAAAAGGAAATTACATGAAGAATAACAGGTTGCTTTGAGATTTTTACTAAATATTCAATGTTTTGATGCAATCATTTCCAAGATTTAGGCAACTATGGAAGGAACAGGATGAACTCATGGACAAAGACTTGGGGGAACCTTTATTGTTTTTTACAATATGGAACCCATCTTTAAAAAAAAAAAAAAAAGATGAGGTAGAACAGAAGACAAAAATATCATTAGCTCTGGTTCACTTTCATATCTCCTCTCGGCAATTAAACAACATAATCCTAATTTCCTATTTACTACATGAAAATCTAACCATTGAGTCTCAAGTTTCTAACTACTTTTTCTTTTTTTTTTTTGTTAAGAAAGAACACAAAAGAACACGAATTTATAAACTATGGTTTTAGCTGTTTTGGTATCTTAGACATGTAAAGAGATAGTTTGGATACCACCCCATTATTGTATTTTCTCATAATGGTCAGAAATGAGATTTATTTGCCATATGTTGGACTTGCATGACATCTTCGTTGTTTAAGATATGATTTTGATTCACTGTTGGATACACTCGCTAGCTTCAGTTTCAAAAAGGTAAGACTTTTCTTTACATAAAAATAAGTAAACTGTTTAATGGACCAAACTAATGATTACTTCAAGTCACGGAAAAAAAAACCACTAAACTCAACTCTTCCAGACTAATTCTTTAAAAAAAAAAAAAAAAAGGTTAAAAGACTGCCAGTAATCACTTCCACAAATTATCAGTGGTTGACTTTTGAGAAGATTGAGATTCGTATATTGAGCTTCCACTAGTTTAGCTGGCCTCCAAAGATATTCATACAGCCATGGTAGGGATGCAGCATCAAAGGTTCAACAAAACTGCATTATATGCTAACAGAATATGGATACAAAGGAACGAGCTCTTAGATGAATGATCTAAAGAAAACATACGAGGTTCCAAGGCTTCTGTGACAGTTAAATCAAGCCTTTCCCAACATAAGAAATTTAAACTCGCGGTTTATTAACTATATACAATTGACTGATTCTAAAAATCGCCAAACCCAAGTTAGCAAACCTGAAGAATTCTTCACAACGTAATTCCATAAACTTACTCATTTGTTGACTTCTATATGTATCAAAGATAGAAAATTTGCTGAACTATGCAAGCCATTCTATAATCTAATTCATAACTTAATAAAAATCAGCCAGTATAGGGAAGGAATAACACATACTTTGTGCCATGGATGAGGCTTAATCTGTGGGAACTTAAATTCTGTGTAGTTTGGGTTCATGCACTTTATCTCCTCCCTGGTTGGTGTTCCCAAAACCTGGAAAAACACAGAATCGTTAACACTTCCTTCATGGAAGTTGACAATTTCAACTTGGTGCAATCAGAAACACAAATGATGGCATGTGAGAAAGACAAGTATTCTGTCTCTTGAATTCCATTCTTAATCTCCAAAGTTTAAATTGTATGTTTCTAGAAAATTGAAGTTTTTCTTCTCCATCTTTGATTTTCTGTTTGCCATGAATTGGCAAGGAGACAATAAGCTAATGTTACAAAATGCAATGTTATTCTTCAACATTTACCCATTTCTATCAAGTACGAAGTCATCCAGAAAAGATAATGGCTATTCAGAATTGAATTCCTTTCCAGGATGATTGGATTCAACCAAAAAATAGTCCAAAAGTATCTTCCCAATTCCAAAACTTTGAGCTTCACTTTAGTTCTGTTATATAACTTGGGCAGCCTTATTCAGCATGGGGAACTAATCAAATCTAATTCAGCAATCACATATCAAAAGGAAAAATATCCAGAAAAAAAAAAAGAGAATCAATAGCTTTTACTACCTTAATGATCTCAACTAGCTGGTCAACTCCACTTTCTCCCGGAAACAAAGGCTACAGTAAGTCATAAATCATCAGTTAATCAGAAGAAGTAAAAGAGAAATGGTAATAAGTATAGGAAGCCGAGTATAAAGCTACCTGCCCAAGTAGCAACTCGGCCATCACGCAACCAGTAGACCATATATCAATAGCAGTTGTGTACTCAGTAGCACCAAAAATCAGCTCTGGAGCACGATAGTATCTTGAGCAGATGTAAGATACATTTGGCTCACCTTTCACCTGATAAAATGACAAAGTAAGCACACTCAAGCAAGGAAAGAAGAGGCAAGCATAAATACCCAGTGTCATATGAAAGCTTACCAGCACTTTAGCACTCCCAAAATCACAAAGTTTCAGCTGATGTGTGGATGGATTCACCTGGATAATGGACAGTTTACTATTAAAACTAACAGAGACAGAAACATTTGAGTATCAGTATCAAATAGAAAAACTAATTTGATAAGCCAAGCAAATGCAAGTTGCGGATTGGCTTAAAATCAGGATGACCCTATTCCATTTCAGCTACACTGACCACAAATAGATGCCACTGAAATTGAGCTGTGTTAACCAACTTAAAACTGCAAACTCCTGGCCTCCAACAAAGAAAGGTTTTTTTCATATACTTCATTAATTTGTTCCATAGAAGCCACACTATCTAAATATCCACAGAGCATAGGAAACTTTAGTTGCTTGGAAATTTCAAACTATTTAGTGCTCAATACATATGTTGAAAGGGAAGCTTCATCAAAATGTTACAAGAGACACCAAAACATGGACAACCATGCTTGTAACTGAATTGGTTAGGTAACCCCCAACTTGCATACCAAATGTTACTATAAATCTCATTCTACATGTACAAGGGTTTCATCAAACAAGACCTAAATCCTTAAACAGAACATCTTACCAGTAAGTTTTGAGGCTTGATGTCACGGTGACAGATACCAATGCAGTTGTGTATATAGGCAAGCGCCCTACATATCTGCACTCAAAAAAGGGAGGGAAAAAGACAATAAGAATTAATGAAGATTTACACACATTACAAGGATTTGAGCCTTGGTAAACTTTAATATAGTTGATCCATGTATGACCTATACTACTTTTCTGTGCTTTTCATCATACAGCTGTAGTTATTTAGGACAAGCATAAAGGCTTATACATTAGATATGATATTGCAAGACCATTTTATAAGCGGAAAACATAACCACTGGTTGAAAACAAAATCATTCTCCCGCAAAAAAAAAAGGCTTATTCATGCATGCCATGCAGTCCTCTCTCTAGTGAAGCACTGTTCTCTATCCCCCTCTCCACTCCAATGGAGAGAAAAATGGGAAAAACAAAATAATGAAAGCAGATAGTGTCAGGGTTAACACAGGAGCCTGCTTTTTCCTCATAAACACCTATGTTGTGATGCCAGTATTAAGCCTTGCACTTCAAGAAGTTTCATGGCATTGGCAGGCTGTGCTTCAGAAATTTTCTCAGCTATTTCAGAAACAGGAAGTATGCATAAATGGCTTTACATTCATCATGTTAGAAGAAGGTTTGACTTTGCAACCATCCCTTCATGGCTTTACAATTGTCATGTTAGAAGAAGGTTTGAAACTTTGCAACCAAGTTGAAGTTGATTCAATCAGCTCCATTTCAGAGTTTTTAGCTGTTTTTGTCTTAAAAGTTTCTAAAAATCTCATGTACAGGTGTTTCCACAGAGATAGAGAATATATGAAGTTAAAAGGTAAGCTAGCTTTAATTGAGGGCTTCAAAAAGCTAGTCTTTACTTTCTCCTAATAAACCAAATGCTAGAATAGAAAAGATAGATGATTTTAATGGCATCCCTTTATGCCACCTAGCAGGAGGATTTCACGACTTGAGAGGAATTGCTCCACAATTGGGAGATACCATCTTATATTACAAAATAGCCACTGGTAGGAGAATTTAGATAATCCCAGCTATTACAAAAATACAGGAAGAAGTTGCTAATCAGTAGGTCATTTGCCTATACCAAAGACTTTTACCCTCGGTGTTATGAAGAGAGAAATTGATGAAGAATCATGCACCTCCATACCTCATTCTAGCCTAGCCATCTGTACAGAACAGTGGTCAGCGCATGATTTCTCACAAACCTAAAGTGGATTTCCAAAACTAACTCCTACCTTTATGACTTCTTTTTCCTGCTACCAAATTCAATTTCCAAAACCCTCAACAAGAGCCATTCAAACTTCAAAGTTTCCTTTTCAACTTAAACCAGTATAAAAAAAGAATACTCTCTCAAACCAAACTAAACCCATCAAAAATATCCTGAGAACTCTGCTCCATGTATGAAATTGGTGAGCAGGCTATTTAACTAAATGCTCCTACACAAACCACCATGTCATTCAACCCAAATTGGTGGCAACCAATAAGCCACCATATCATTCATCAAGCCACCGGCCAGCAAAAATCCACTATTTTGCAAACACTAACCCACATGAGAAAGCCAAAGGTATGAACATAGATTTAGATCTTAAACTAATGTAGATGTACAAAAATAGTGCCAAAATCTTAATCCCCAATACATGGTTGGAAAAATAAAAGAACAAAATTATGAGAAAAGAATAGCTTTTAGTTTAAATGGCTACCCATATAGCTGCTTGGTGAGATCTAACATTTAATCTGTTCAAATTACATACTTAAAGCATGTCTTAGATGGCACGAGAAAATCCCTAGCACCTTTCGAAAACACAATTAGAAAAAAAAAAAAAAAAAAAAAAAAAACTGTCTTTGTTTCTATAGAATTCCTATCCCTTTGTTCATTTTTATATTTTACATGAAGTGGGATTCCTCAACCTTGTCTTTTAGGAAACAGGCCTCATGCCTGGTGGCCCACAAGAACTAGAAATGCACAAGATATCCAAGGGTAAGACTTGAACCAGGAACCTCCCCATATCCCAGATCAATTCTTAAGCACTTGTGCTAACCCTTGTGGATTGAATTCTAATCATTGTTCATTAAGAACACAAAAGCTTTATTCCCCCACACTCAATTGCAAAATCCATGGGACTGAAAATAGTTCTAAACTAGAGACTAGAAAGGTAAGATGCCAAAATAGGACATGCGAAGGAACTAGCCAAATTGCTATGTACCTGATAGGTGTAGAGTTTAACATATATTAGAGGCATTCGTTGGTTGCTCCTGCTGTAGGTCCTAGCAATACGATTAACAGTTTCAGGAACATATTCAAGAACAAGATTTAGGTAGAGCTCTTCCTTGTCTGTTGTAGAAAAGAAGCAGTGTTTAAGAGCTACAATATTTGGATGGTCCAACATCTGCATAATCTGTAACTCCCTGTTCTTGTAGCGCTTGTCTTGAAGAACTTTCTTGATGGCGACGATTTCTCCAGTTTCCCTACATTTCGCCTGCAAAGGTAGTTCAGATAGAGTTTAAAGAAATGTAATTTAATGGAAAATAGTTAGCAATCAATTCAATGGACAAATATGCTTACTTGAACGACAACACCAAAAGAACCAGTTCCAACCACATGTTCTGCTATATAACTGACGGTCTGTCAACCCAAACAAAGCAGAAGTTACATAGGATGTAAAGGTTTCACCAATTAGGATCAAGTACAGGATGAGATTTGTGTATTGCATTAATGAGTTTCCCACCTGCCTAGATTGACCATTTCGGCCACCAATAGTAGTCCTGATGACATGTCCCGCTTCTGCACCAACACCATCAATTATATCGGGTTCACTATCCTGCAATGGAAGAGAAAGGACTAAGCAGGTACAGAAAAAATTGTGAAGCTAGGTAAGCTCAGCTGGTTATGGAAATTGAGCTGTGGTTTCTAGATTGAGTGAACCTCCCACATAAGGGATCAAATCATTTCGCAACCACTTTGCAGAGAGTTTCAATGACTGGAGATACTTGAAGGATGAGGCCAATCATTGGATATCTAACAACAGAAAAAGAACACCTCATAATAATATAAAACAAAAGCTTCTATAACATGGCAACTTACTCTGCCCTCATCATGGTCCACCTTGTCTCTCAATCTCATCTCAAGCATCTCTCTGCCCAGCCAATCCACAGAACTAGACGAACTTTTGAAACCATTAACGGACCTGGAACTTCCAACCCCCCCATTTCCTAAGCTGGCAGACGACATGAGTACACGTGACAAGTATTCCACTTGCTAGTATTCCCTACCCTCATGACACCTTGTAGTTCTGCAATCCACCCACCTATCTTCCTAATAGAATTACAAAATTCCAAGTCAGACACAGAAACTAAACATTCAGGGGGGGGGGGGGAGCAGAGAAAGAGAGAGATGCCAGGCCAAGGAAGAGTTAATTTCACATAACATCATTTATTGATCAACTCAAATAATTTTTCATGCTAGATTTCACATCATACAATCCACAAACAACTTGAATAGTTAACATAATCAATAAAAGCAATCAAGGCTTGTAACGTGAACTTGGAAACTGCATAAATTCCTTCAAACAAATGCTCAATATCCAGGATACAACTACTTACATGATAAAAACAGCCCAGAATTATACATAGCACCACAAACAAAATCTGCCCAGATGCTTAGACTTACTGTGCTTCTATCAAAACAATGTTCCAACAAAAAGTTCAAGATTGAAACTTCAACTGAAAACCAATGCTTCTTATCATGATCTAGAAATAAAAAACAAAACCCACAATTTAAATGAGATGAAAAGGGAAAAGAAAAGGAAAATCATTAAACACTGAAACTAACTGAGACAAGACTGATCAGATCTAAGCCCAAAATTGTAACTCCAGAAAAAAAGAACATTTGATTGAAGCTTAATTACAGCATCTTTTCCATAAATTCAAACCAGATCATGAAGTAAAGAATCAATAGATGATAATCAAACTAACCTGGAAACGTTTCAAGAGAGGGGGCATTTCTTGCCTTGCAGGGTTCAAGTGAGAATTAAAAAAAAAAAACAAAAAAAAATTGCTTTATTGATTCAAATTCTTACTAGTACAATAAGGGTTTTCTACTCAAATTAATTAATTAATGCTTTTGTTTTTGGGTTTTGGAATTTTTGTTTTTACAGTCACCTGACCATGTTCAATAACCTCTTCTGCTTCCTCCTGATTCTGACATTAAATATTATCTGCTGCTTCTGTTTATTATTATTATTTTTATTATTATTATTTGCTTTTGTTATTATTTGCTTTTGTTACATAATTTAGGTGCATGACACCTTGACGCTTCTAAAACCCGACCCGTGGTCAATTTAGAGTAAAAACGGATCAGGAGGTTCATCAGAACTATTTTAATTTTTTTAAAAAAAAAAATCAAAAGTGAAGAAGAAAATTTTAAAAAAATTCAATAAATAAATAAGTTCAGCAGAGTTTTTTTTTTTTTTTTTTTTTTCTCAATCTGGCGGCTCTTGAATAATACAATAATTATATTATATATCTAACCTATATGTTATATACTTCTCTGCTATTTTTTCTTTCGTATAATAATTAATTATACATCGATTTTCACTTTCCTTTTCTTCATTAAACACCCATTATTTTTACTTTTTAAATTAATATTTTTTATATTTTTAAATAATATGAAATGCTAATATTAAAAATAAATTTAAAAAATATATATATATATTATTATTATTATTATTATTATTTTAAGTGGCCAATCAAGTGAGTGGAATTTTAACAAGGTGTGTTTATAAGTATAATAATAGTTGTTTTTTTAAGTATTTTTTATTTACTAAAATAATATTTTATTTTTATTTTTTAAAATTATTTTTTATACTAGCAAATCAAAACAATTTGAAAATAAAAAAAAAAATTAATATAAAAAAATTAAATTAAAAAAAAAATTTAAAAAACAAAAACAAACCAATAATAAATACATTTAATATGAGCAAGTTGTCGGCTGTCTTTCATCCAAACATTAAGAAAGCTTCATATGCAAAACAATCTCCTGCCATTTGGTCATATGCTCTTCTCTGCATGCAATTCTCTCTCAAGCATTTGGTCATCGTTTCAATTGGTCACACTCTGTGTAGACAAATGTCTCATCTTTTTTTTTTCCCTTTTGATTAGGGTTATAAATGCATCATGATAAGTGCCAGTGTTAGCTGCTATGGGCCCTGGGAGGATGTGCGAAGAAATAAAAAGATTAAAAGACAGCATGTTCTTGTTTTGATCTTGAAATAATAGATCCCTTCTGCTTTAAAATACCAACAAGATACAACTCAAGAACAATAATAGGATTGATTGATATTTTTACAGACCTTTTATCTCATGATCTGTCGTTAGCGTCGATGGAGACAGGAGCACTCCTGTTGAATATTGGCTGCCCTTTTTACCTTTCTTATTTGTCTGCTTCATGTGCATTACTGGTTGGACTTTGGAGCCTAAAGCGCACAAGTTTTTTATCTTTCCTTCTTGTCATGAGTGGGAGAACTGGGAGGGTCCTCCATTCATTTACAGTTCCATAGAATTCAAAACCTAGTGGGGACAGTAATGATATGATAAAATGTGAAGTGGAAAAGCAAAAGGGATTTTAATTAATGGGGCTAAAAAGACTACAACATGTCTAGGCAAGCTTTTAACACCAACTTTAAGACTTTTGAATAGATCCCACAAGAGTCACCTTCATGGGGCAATTGTGCTCTTGAGTAACCAACCCCTCCTCCTCTCTCCATGCGTGCATTGGTGTGAGCGCTTGCATGAGTACCTGCATCCACAGGCACCGTAAAATATAGATATAATATCTCGCTGGCATCCGAGTCAATCTACAAGTTGTCAGGGTAATTTATTTTTTATGTTTACTAAAACAAAACCCTGGTTTGGTCGCTGTATTGAGATAGAAGAGGCGGATCTCCTTGTATCTCCTGTTTTGAGAACAGAAATTTACTTGGAAATTATCTGTGACCAAATATATTTTTGTCCTTTCTATATCTGTTGTCTCTTGTGTCCTGGGAAATTATCAGTCGAGGCTCCCATTGGAAACAACTTTTCATAAAGATAACGTAGTCCTGTTTATGTTTATGTTTCTTCTGTTGCTACATTCAGTGTTCAAAGGGACTTTTTTTGCACAGAAATTAAGTTGCGATACAACGTATACATTGATATGCTTAAAGCAAGAACATTCAAGTTCAAAATCAATAAAATTTTGTAAAGGAGAAAAATGAACTCACCAAAGCATTTAAATCCCAATCGCGTCGAGAAGCTGGGAATGTTGAGACACCGAAACTAGTGAGTTAGCAACAATGGCGCCACTAGCAGCAACTGCCGGGACTCCAATGCCAGGAAAAGTAGAATCTCCACAACAATAAAGCTGGGATATGGGAGTTGAATGGCCAGGAAAGGTATTTTTCCCAGCTTCAATAGCTGGTCCATAAGTTCCTCTGTTCCTTCGAAGAAATCTCTTATGTGTCAATGGAGTTCCAACTAACTTCACCTCGCATTTCTCACGGCTGAAGCCTGGACCAAGGGCACGCTCCACTGCCCTCCACATAACCTGTCTCGCAACCAACAAAACAGCAGTAGGAATTTAAGATCACAACTTCTCCTTCTCTATTATAAACTGATTTAAACAGCAGGAATATAAGATCATCAGCAGCGGGTGTAACTTCACTTTTCATTGATCTCAAACAATAGCTTGGCTCAAGTTTTGTTTTTGAAGAAGTCTAGTGATGAATCAATCAGTGAAACCAAACATGATAAAGTGAAAACATGTTACTATTAATCAACTAAATTAATGGCTCCAACTAAATTAATGGCTCCAAGTGCTGTTCACCCTCAACGAGCATATTATGAGATCATCATGAAAAGGCAGCATAAGCAGTCAATGATGGGATAAGTCAGTTACTGCATGCATACCTCTGACCGCTCAGCTTTGAGTTGTTTGTACTCGGCACTTCTACGATCGAGTCCTTCCCACAGTTCAAATGGCTCGGTTCCTGGTGTGTAAGCATGTAATAGATGTTTTCCAGGGGGTGCTAAATCTGGACTAAGCACACTAGGAACAGATATCAAGACAACATTTTGATCTGCATCGACTCCTCCACTCCAATCATTAACAACGATGTGATGAATCCCCAAGTCTTTTTGTATACACTGATCAGTAAAGCAATTTGAAAATGCAAGATGAAAGATGAAGATACAAGTATTGCAGCTAAAGCTGTAACTAGAAAAGAATGGAAATATGAATAAAAATAGAGTTTGAAAAATAAAAAATTTATATCCTCACCTCTGCATCAAAACCCAAATGGAGATGCATGAATGATTCACACTGAGGTGTTGTGTTGATCCTGTCCAGATATGACTTTGGAAGAACTTCCTTGGGCAACAGATTTGAAGTGTCCCACATGGATGCATTGCTGATTACAGCCTTTTTAGCACGTATAAACTGCAGCATACAAGTATAGAGGTGTTGATATGATAGGTTCTTGTTTAGCAACCAATTCACGTAAGAGTTCAATCTACTCACTTGACCGCTTCTTAGCTTGACTCCAGTGGCTCTATTGTTTTCGACAACAATCTCTTCTACATGACTTCTTAGAGAAAGCCGTCCACCAAACTTTTGCAGTCCTCTGACAAGGGCATCAACTAAGGCCCCAGTTCCATGAAGAGGGTACTCAAGACTGCAACCTGGCTTATACCATTCTGCAAACATGTAAATCTGAAACAAAGAGGGAAAGAAAGGCAAGTTATCGTCATATCAGATTGGAAAAGAATGAGTATATCAAAACTTTTTTCTACAGACTCAAGCCTTGAAAAATTGGAAAAGGAAAATGAACATGTTATTAATTATAAAAAGAGCAAATCTATTATGAATTTGTTAAGATTTAATAAAAAGAAATGAGGGAGATGACCAATTTTTAATTTCCAAATAAACAGTTGAGCTGTTAATGGTCCTAGACTCTTAAAAGATATCCTGCATATTTGCTGAATTCATCCAGAAAATCACACATCAAGATCATATAACTTCGTATGTGCAGTTGCGACACAAGAATTTGTATCATGTCACCCAAGCGTGCGCAATTGCTCCCCGAATAACTGTTCTACCACACTGAATTGAAAATCAATGGGAAAACAGTCTTTTGCAGAGGAAAGATATTCTCTGTGAAGGTAGGGCACATGCTCGACGCCACTAGCATTTTTGCTTCAAGTTAGAGCTATTGGTGACATGTACATATTCAAATGAATGGTACAATCTCCCACAGGAAATCATGAAGTAAATGATTAGTTACCATCTCTGCTGAGAGTATTCCATGGTTTTTTCTGCATCCCATCTAGAAGAAGTCTAAAAAAATTTCTGTGGAAAATATCAGAAATTAAATTATGAAATAGTTACCATCTCTGCTGAGAGTATACCATTAGATTTCACCCCTGCAAGAAGGAATGCCAGAAGGTCCACCCAGTTTCGTATAAAAGGGTCTTTCAGCTCCAATGAGTCAATGATTTCTGAGAAAGGCCTAAGAAGCTTTGTAGCACCTAAAGCTCCCTGAGGTCCCATCTGTAGAAAGGATTTCAATAGAGAGGGTGCATATCTAGCTGCAGCAGTGGAAAGAACACCAAAATCACCTCGAATAGATAAAGGAGGAAGAGCCATTGCAGCAGAAGAAAGTGGAAGTATTGCATCCTGCGATAGAATTGCATTTAGCATTTAAAGATAATGATCAACAACAGATGGCTAGATGGCTAGATAATGATCATCTCTGAATAATTGGTTTCAAAAAAAAATGCAGTAATAATAATTGGTTTCATGCAGTGATCAGACAAAAATATCATGTACTAGATATATGGTTCCAGAGCGCAAAATCCTTGGAGAAAAACTACATAAAAAAAAAAAAAAAACCCTACTTTGAGCAATGCATGAAGTAGCTGCTCTGAAGGAAGAAACATGCTCCCAAGAGTCACAGGTCCCAAACTACACAATGGCATAAAAAATGGTTTTGAAGTTTGGAAACTTCGGGAAAATAGTGTTACAAATGTATTTCTTTCTTCCTTTCTGATCTTTTACATTACATTTTCAAGATAAGTTAAGAGCCATGAATGACTGATATCGTCAAAGAATGCATTCAGCTTGATGGTTAATTCTTGAGAGCAAAAAATACTGGTATACGCACATACTATATAGTATGAAATCTTAGCAACATAAATCTTAGTAATGGAACATGTATTCATTAAGGGGAGGAAAACTGGCAAAACTCACAAGAAGCTTTTTCCACTCTTGCACGGCATTGGGACCTGCATACTTCTCAAGGTCCTGGAGGAAAAGGTAAAAGAGTCCCATTGAGCAAAAACTTGTTTGAATGAATAGAGAGTACTTGGTACTTACCCAAAGTGAAATCATCATAGAAATATGAGATGTGAGAAGAGCACAGAACTTGAGGAGTGCCAATCAGAATGCAAATGTACATGGATGATGAGTTGCTAGTCAGATTAATTGCTGTTATTTATATTTTTATGTCCATCTTCACAAAAATTGGTTTCATGAACGCAATAATTCAATCATTTGACGAGTGTATACGGCAAGCCAGGAATAGTTTCTTCACATTTCAGCTATGGCATCAAAGCATCAATCGGGATTTATGTAATTTGTTTTTGTCTATTTCTTGAAGAAAAACTTCGACCGCAACTGTACATCCCTACTTAATTTAGTTTCTTTAAACACTTAAAAAGGTCAGTTGGAATGATACAAGGCAGATTCAGTAACCAAAAACAGCTACCCAAGGGGAATGCTTTATGGTATATGACTTACTAGGAAAGATCATTCGAAGAACATAAAAAAGGTGGGATCATCCATAACATTTACATATAACTAACATCCTTTGTCATGGCCATTTATTGCATGGTCAAATCTTCAACTTATAGCATAACGAAAAACCAACTCTCACCATCCTTGTTCTGACACCAATATCTACATGTTTGCTGAGGTTTTTCTCTCGTTTATTCATTTATTTTGATGTCATGTTGGACAATACCATGTCAGAAACAATGGCCGTCAATGTGCAATCATTAAGGCCTTCAATGCAACATAAAGAAAAGAATGGTGATTGAGTTCAGTCAACCAAATACGCAGAATCAAAGTTCCACGCAAATGTAATCAATACCCATGTCATCCTGATCTGATACAATGTCAAACGCACCGAAACTACAGCCAAATTTCAGTAGCTATCATCCGTAATTGATTAAAGATGCCGCTGAGTAATGTCAGGTTCCATTTGTTTCTGGATGGATTGGTTGTTTCGCATAATTTATATTCCCCCACCTCTCTCCTGTTCTTATATTGAATCGACAGTGTGCATATTTTAAACAAGTTGCACTAGTAGCATGCACAAAACAGATCAAAGATGCAACTCATAAAGAAACAGGACACATGAGATACCTGAAATGGGACTGCAATCTTAACATGGTAATGATCAAAACCTACCTTGTAAAATTCTGTGGGGCCGATGCGTGATAGGAATTCACCTTCAGGTACGTAAACCATCCAAGAGTCATAATTCACACATGGAATTGATTCACCCAGAGCATCCAAAACCTGAAAACCATATAAAGATATGCATTAAACAAAGATGATTACTATTGTTTTTCAAGAAGATAAAAGGTAGCACCATTCAAGAAAAACGATCTTTATCAGTAAGAACATCAGAGAAAGTGGCTTGATACCTGAAGTCAGCAAAGAATTAAATAATAGAACCAGTAAACAAACAATTTGCATGGACTCTACAAGCTAGAGCAAGCAGTAATCAATTCTTGCCTAGAGGAAAATTCCAACACTGAAGTCAGGATTATAATAAATCATTAACTACTTCAAAAAAAAGTGACTGAATCATTTGATAAAATCAGATCATATCTAGTAATTAATATGACTCAAAGTTCATGCATATTTCTCCTTGTCAACTCTATGATTTTATGTGAACATAGTGCTTGGAATCCGGCAACAGTATTTATCATGAAGCAGCAGCATGATCAATTTACTAGCAACAGGAAAACGTAAATAACAACAAAGAAAAACGGAAAGAAGAAACACCTGTGCAAGGGGATTTGCCTGAGGACCTCTTGATTGAAAACCAGAAAACAATGATGGACCAGAATCAAACTTATAGCCTTTTATCTCAAAAGAATGAGCGGCACCCCCAGGGCGATCATGACTTTCCAATACAAGAACATCCTGCTGGTATCTAGCTAGAAGTCCTGCACAACAAAGCCCACCAATACCACTCCCAATAACAACAACATCGGCCTCTGGCTTCCCTGCACAGCATTTTGCAATTGTAGCAGAAGTTCAAGCATCCAGAAAAGGTAAAACGAACAAAAGTTCGTGCAATGTGTTATAACTTCAAATGTAGTCTAATTATGCTAAAAGGATCAATGAGATTCTTTCCCGTGAGTATATATATGCAAACAAAGAATGTGATAATTACATGTAATCTGAAACCAACCACTTCAAAAGAACAAGAGGAAGGGACCACAAGAACCTGAGTCAAGGCAGCGAATGAGCGCAAATGAGTCTCTTTGTCCAAGAACATGGTAGAGATGAATGAAAATGACGATGCATAGAGAAAAGCTTTCATGTATAATATGCTTTTTCACTCCTTTTCTTCTATTTCAAATCCCCTACCTCCTAGGTTCGGAAACCCAAAAGACAGCCATTGATGAATCATTTCAAGCTATAAAGCTATCAACCAGATGATCATAGTGCATACTGGCAGCACAAAGTAGTGGGTTGGATATTAAATTGTTTGCTGAATTCTAAATGATAAAGTCAGAGTCTGTTAATCCTTGAGTAGGCGTCATAGCGTAAGTCACAAGAAACACAGCTACCAAAAAACGGAAGAAACCACAAAAGCAAGTGCCAAGAAGAAATAGAGCTGTACTGTGAGCGTGAGAGAGAGAGAGAGAGAGAGACCTGGGAAGGGTTTGTAATCATTAACAAGGACAGAGCCGGCGGAAGAGGGGCTTTGAGCGTTGGAGCTTGTTCGCGCGAAAACAGGTTTCTTGAGAGTAGGAGGGGATTCAGAGTTGAAGGAGAGAAAGTGGGATCGGTTGGGGAAGACAGAGAATGTCATTTCGGGAGCTCTCTAAGGATAGAATTGGACTGATCAATAATAAGCCATTGTCCTTAAACTAAAGAACCTCTCTCCCTGTCTGTCTCTGGCCATACAGAGGAAAATCCATCAATCCTTTTCTAAGGCTCTCTTTTCTTGAATTTGAGACTATCCACGTCACTAACCTGTTCCCATCTCTCAATATCTGGTGGTGCGCAAATTAAAGGATTGCTTTCTCAACTGGACGCCCGCTCTCTTCTTCTGCCCGTGGTGAGTTGTTGATTTAATTTAGACCGTAGTCCAACCATCTTTTTTAAATTTTAATTATTTCTCATGATGTCAAAAAAAATCTTAAAAAGTTAAAAATATATATTATTTTAATATATTTTAAAAAAAACACTTCAAAAAATATCTTTTATTGTACTCTTAAACAACCCTTAATCCATGCTAAAGTTTTAAAATAGAAGTGAATTAAATAATAGAAGTAAAGGCAGTATAATTTGATAAATTTTAATGTCTACAAAATATAAAATATAATGGTCGATAATTTTTTCAAATATAATAATAATTATATTTTAAAAAGTTTTTATATAAAAAATATTAAATTAATATTTTTTTTTATTTTTTTAAATTATTTTTATCCTCACATACTAAAATAATCCAAAAACCTAAATTAATTAATTAAAAAAAAAACAACAATATTTGAAATACAATTTTGACTTGACCCGCCCTCGATAACTTTACTAGTTAAAAAGGCATGATTTCTTTTTTAGGGACTAATACAATACAAACTAGTTCAAAAATATTCTTTTGTGCTGGATGAAAAATAAAGATCATTAAATTAAGAAAACACATATTTATCTCTTTGAAATAATAATAGAATTAATCCAATTTCCATAAAAATAAAAACATGTTAAACATCCTCCAGGTTAGGTTAGTGATTTAGGTTTTTTTTTTCAAAACAAGAATTGTTTTCCATGAAGTTTCAAACATGTTAGGACCGAAGAGTAAGATTTGAAAAGTGAACTTGAAAAAAAGCTCTCCATTTCGGTTTTACTCTCAGCCCTGAAGAGAGAACCGAAGACATGAAGAGGCATCTTCAAATACAGTAATCCATTGCTTGAGAAACTCTGAAAAAATGCAGACATTGTGATCAGATAATGAAAGAGCACATGAACAGGAGATTTACAAGAAGTTTCAGATCAAAATCCCAGTGCACTGTGCCTCCATTTACCGCCTCATATCCCCCCCCGGTGTGCGATCGCCACACAGGACCTCTTGTTGATCAGGCAATGAGCAGTGACCTGTTGAAACTTAAACAAACATGAAGGCATACAGCATATTCACTACGGGTATGAGAAAACCATCATAAGCCATCATGTTGTAAGAAGGCAATCTTCTATTTCGGCCGAATAACACCGTCATCAACACAGCCATAACATACACCAATGAGTTCCTACCAGTTACAATATTCATCCACGCTTTTAACCGATCGGTCAAATCCATTCACAACATACCAAGCTTTTTGCAAAAGACCCACATTTGCTTCTCTTCTACAAGATCCGGAGTATAGGAAGCCCTACAAAATAACAGGGGCGATACACAAATGCTCACGAAAAGCGTATAGCAGACTGCTTAATGAGACATATAACAACTAAAGGAATCCTGGTTGCAACTATTTGCAGTGGATATATATACAGTTTAACTTAGGGATCCACCTATAGAAGTAGAGAATATCCCGATATCCAATCAATGGCAAGAATGAGGACACAAATGGCTGCTTTGTTGAGTAGAACCCAGTAAGGGGGCACCCTGGCAAAAACTGTGGTCTTATGTACGATAGTAACAATGATATCTTTCTCTCCTTTTCTCCCATTCCGAGCCGTCTTTGACCTGAGATCGGGATTTCATCAACCCAAGTATTAATTACATCAATACCTGCATCATTGATGTCCACTTTGAATTTTCTTCTAGGTTTCCAAAAGAAAAACCTTCTCCACTGCTGATACTTCACACCTGATCATCTGTCTAACAGAAAGGGACAGCCTCCAGCATACAGCAACTGCATCCTCCAAAATTTCACTGATACTAAGCATTCCACTGCAGAAGTAATGCAAGACAGTAAGACATCATCAACTCAGCAAAAGGCCTACGCAGGAATAGACGTGATGTCCACCAGCTAAAGCAAAAGGCTGCTTTGTAATGAAAGAAACAGATGCAGAAGACCACTGAATTTAAATATAGGACGGTGATGAATTTTACATCTATTATCTAATGTATAAAACCATAATCAAAATGCTTGCAGATTTCTATGTCAACACATTCAACAGGCTTAATTGCCCGTGACAACCTTAATGCAAATCCAACATGATTTTAGATCCCCAACATCCATCCCTTCATATGTCAAGAGTACCAATTATCAAACCAACCAAATGTTGATAATCATTGGTCTTAATGGCCAAGCATGTCAATAGGAACTAGGAAGATACAGACTCAAAAGAGGGAAGAGAAAGGGACGAGATGAGAAGAGGAAGAGATACCAGTTCTTTTTCTTGGAAGGATTTTTTTTGTTCTTAGGAAGGAAGGAAGAAGATTAAAATTGCTATTACACATTCACAATCCCTTTATCTTGCTTCAGACTTTAACATCCCGTTTCTTCCTCTCAAACAAACAAACAAGAACAACAACCAAATTCCAACCACACCTGTTCCTTCACCCTCCTTCCAGGTTCCTCCAACCAGTTTCATTCTCAGCTTATATAACAGCAGCAGAGAGGCCACGAGATTTATGGTAAAGAAGATTCTAGCGGTGTCATCATGAGTGTTTTCGAGTTAAAAGAAGACATACCAAATATTTAAGCGGAAAAAGAATTGACTTACCATTTCAAAAACACTAAGAACCAGAACTGGACTTCTGAACCCACACTTGCTTCTGTAAATTCAGTGAGCAGACCTTCAACATATCAGTAAACAAGAAAGAAATGCAGAAAATGGCAACGAGGTTTAGCATCCAAAAATCAAGTGTAAGCACCTCATGGGACCCGTAACCAGAAGCACCACCTCTTTTAAGAGTCTTCCCCTCAACAGTGGAGCCATCAGCATCCCTCACAGGATGTGGAGGTCCCCGACGACCAGAATGTTTATGTGATCCTGCATAAAATCAAGCATCTGAGTTGAAACATGCAACTCGTATTAATGATTAACAAATGTGCATTGGCAAATAGATGTTGAAGCAACATGTAAGTTGAATGTCCAAACCAAAAAAATAAAATAAAAATTCTAACCATTATCTAAAGAAGAATGATTACTACGCCCGCTTCCAAGTGCTTTTACTTCTCCGCTCCTTAAATTTAAGGTGTCCGCTTTAACATCTCCATGGTTTACTACAAGATAAAAAAAAAAAAAAAAAAAAACAGAAGAGTTATTAAAACAAATCATTCAACTGTAAAATATCCTGCTGCTGAAAGCTGTTTCTTCTTCAAATGGCTGAGGTTTTTTGGCAAATGTTGCCATATGTTATCTTGTATTGTGAGAGAGCAATAAACAATCATTTGAAATTGTTAATGCAATTGCAGGGAACCCAGATGAGCCCAATATCACTACTCTGAACATATTTAGGCTGAAGATCAATAATAGCTTACCTTGTGAAGAATCCAACCCTGACTGTGTAGATAGAGATGCAGATGATGACAAGGATTCATCACTTGCATAGGATCCCTCTGATCTGCGGAGAGTCCACACTACACGATCAGGTCTATCTTTATTTCTGGTTCGCCTTTCCTGCTTCTCATTTGGAAAACCATGCAAATCATTCCCAACAACCTTGTCATCTGGTGTTCCATTTGCATCCTTCAAAACCAATGCATGTGGGGGCCGAGGAGGACGTTTGTCCTTTTCTAGATTTGAGGTTTGCATCTGTGGCTCAGACTGGACTCCAGAGGATTGAATTCGACGCGAATCCTTGTGTAAGAGTATGCTTTTGATTGCCCTTCCAGAGGATTCATGACGCTGGCTCTTTAAAGTGGTCGAACTAATGATATTTCTATCAGATGGTGATATGCTCTGTTGCTGGGATGTGATGCCAGTAACATGGAGAATTAATAACCATGAGAAACATTGTTTCAAAAATAACTAAAGCCTGTCATGGTAATCATGATAAAACAAATGACAGAAGGGGCAAAGAGGCAAAGAGTCATTTAACAATCAAACACAACCATGCATGAATTAGTGCAGGAAACAGAAAATAAATACATTCAAAAACTACTCAGTCAGGATTCGGGGAAAAAAAATCAGTTCACGTCATTTTGGTCAGCATTGGATAAGTATTGTTATTTCAATCAAGAGCAACCCGGAATCATTCTGGGCCACTTCATTTGACACAATCCAACAGCAGCCAAATTAGTTGTAGAACATCCATCCAAGAAGGATCTCTTGCATTAGCTTATTTTTTGTGCCCTCTATTTAAAAAAAAAAACATCCTTCCTCTCTTGCACCATTTTCCAGGACAAGGGGGCAAGGGAAAGTACTATTCAGTTGCATATTGCAATTCCTCTCTTACATTTCCCTTATCCTGCAACTTTCCCTCTTGTGATGCATTTCTGAGGGGCATTGCAAACATTAAGCATGCTTTCTCCATCCATAGCGTGTTATACGCCAATTGAATCACTAAAGAGGGAGGAGAAGAGAAATGGAAGGCTCACCAGTGAAATTTCCTTCTCTTTCCCTTTCAGAAGCAGGATTTTCTTCTTCCCGGTATCAGTAATTCCAGAAACTGCTGGAATAAAAAATTGATAACAAACCATGCTTAATGACAGGACTGAGAATAAAAGTATATTAAAATAAAAGGAACGAAGCATAAAAAACACATGTAATCTAAGAGAAAAGACTCATTTAAATATCTAATGATTATTAAAGGCAGATTTTTGAAATATGAATAACAGAGCAAGGTAAAAGCCAACAATCTCAGACAAGTAGGGAACATGTTCTCTTCCATGAAGAATTGTATGATAACCAGCAGCTTTGTCTTCCAAAAAGAAAACAAGATACTCAGAAAGATCAAGAACCAAAAATTACAATTTTATATGAAAGAGAATGAGGAGTGCTTAACCCAAAAAAATAAAACGGGTGTTAATGCATTCCCTCAAATTGTGAAGAAGCTGAATGCAACTTGTAATAGCATACATGTTTAAAACCATAAAACAGGCAAGAGCTTAGTAGCCAGTCTAAGCATCATTGAAAACCTAAAAATTCAGTTTCACATCATACCAGTTTCCTCTTCTGATACTTCAGTCCCAGATCCAGAACCTAAAGTTACAGCTTTAGATAGTTGCCGATCATCTAGCTTGGGAACCTGCGCATAAATTGATTTCTCTTTTCCACTTGTGCCTTTCGCAGTGTCCCTTAAAACATACTGCCCTCAGACAAGGGAAAGTATTAATAATTTAAAAACTATAACATCTCAATATTCACTAACTATGGCTTCTAGATGATTACACAAACTTAAATTAGGACATCTAAAAACATGCATGTGAGGATCAAAGGACAGAAAAATGGAATGGAATCCTTCAACAAATAAAGCAACAAGTTCCAAGCAAGAAACAACCAGCAAAATTCTACTGGGCTTGTATTTTCATATTTACAGGTAATTAATACCAAGATATTTTCTAATAGAAAACATAAACATTCACATACAATTCGTGGTTTGGATCGAGAAAACAAGCACATAGAGCAACATTTCCACCTTTCCATGTTCAATTTTCTGCAAAGTGTTTTCTTCATTCCTCGCATTTTACAATTTCTGGTGAACACATGATCCCAAAATGCACAATAACCTCAAGACAGGTTCAAGGCACTATCTTCAACTAGCAGAGCATTTCAGAACAGTAGCTCAGCAAATACCAAAGAAACAAGACATCAGATGTTCATCATCTTTTAAACACCACAACAATGACTAATTTAAGCTTCATCCACTAGCAAAGCTTGTTTAAATCATCATGGCCCATTTAATAACTTATCAAGTGTTGCTAAGGGATGCAGAATGTACCAGGCTCAAAGTTCTATTGAAAGAAAATCATGTAAATCACAGACAGCATCCAAGCTAGTAAAATAACTTCAGAAAAGCATTCCCCTATGTGGCTTCAGGAATAAAACATCATTATAAACATGTACCATTGTTGTTGAAGCTCTCTTCTTCTCAGAACCTCGTTTTGATGAGGAAGAGCTCCGACTTCCACTGCCACCAGCCCTTCTGCTCGGTTTCCCATTGGACAAAATCCTCTGTCACCAAAATCAGAATTACTTTATATTGTTATGGTTACAAATAAGATAACCAGTAGAACAAAGAAAAATTATGCAAAGCAAACAGCCACACAATCAGGAAAAACACATCAAATCAAATCAGTTTCACAAATTTAAACTCATCTGAAACCATGAAACAAGAGCAAAGACCTGTGTGCATCACTCTATGAAAAGATATTCTTACAGCAATGCTAATTCCAGATTTCAGCTACTTTCACCATGCCTTTATTTAAAACTGCAGCAAGGAGTATAAATGGTACATAATTTTTAGACATTAGCATCTGAACTAACACAAGGACTAAACTCTTAGCTAACAGGCTAATTTCCCAGTGTGAATACAATGAAAATTAGCCAACCCCAAGTTTAAGCTATGGCATTTTTTGAGTTTTGCATTACAGTTGTCTTTTTTTTCTGAAATAAAGTCATTGCTACTAGAATCCAAGAAAGAAATTGTCCAATTGAAGCAATCATACATGCCAAATGAATCCATTGCAAATTAATTTATAGTAATTAACAAAACATTGTTCTAAATTCACTTAAACTACAGCTTTCACAATAGCACATAAATTGAGATAAAAAAATGCAGCTTAAAATTAATTGATGATGTTCACATCAGTCATAAATATTCAATTTCAAACAATACCCGAGGTCCACTCTTAGCAGCTCTTTTCTGTCGAATAAAGTCCATTAAAGGGGTAACAATGGGAGCATCTTTTGCAACACCTGTAGATACATCATGGGAAAACATAAAGCAAGATTAAATGAAAAATGATATCCAATGCAAACAATCCAATCATTCATTTCCCCCCTATTTCTAGTACTATAATTTCAAAGTGCTGCATTCCAAGATCTTTGTGACTCACTAATATCAAGCAAGATTACATAAAAAAATAATATTCAATTCAAACAGTCAAATAATTCATTTTTCCCCAGTTAAATGGAAAAACATCAAGCAAGATTAAATGAAAAATTATCTCAAATTAAAACAATGCAATTATTCATTTTTTCCCTATTTCTAGTACTATAATTTCAAAATGCTGCATTCCAAGATCTTTGTGACTAACCAGATCTTTCAGCTTCTCTTCTCTCCAATTGTATTTCAGCACTTGGAAGATTCTCGACAGGCTTTGCAATAAATTCAAGGAACTCCAAATACTCAGGATCTATATGTCAACAAGGAAATGATTGTATTTACAGATATCAAAGTGATGACATATTAAGTTCACTTAGAACAAATATTCTTCAATTTCATTCCACAAAAAAAAAAAAAAAAAAACAATCAAATACCTTTCAATATGGTGCCTTCACGACCATCTTTCTTAGACCACTGCTTTGGGACATGCTGTGAAGGAGCATACTCAACAATAGCTTTAAATTGAGTGCCTAAACAATAGATGGAATAATAAGTTAGGAAAAGTTTATCTGACATCGGATCCTGCAATGACAAGCCATGGTTTAAATACAAAGATATTTATATATGGAAGCAAGATTTAAGTATTCAAGATTTACCTTTCTCGTTAACAAATAGGTGGCCGTTAAAGAACTCGGCAAAGTCAATAACATCTTCAGGCCTTTTAAAGTCAATATAGGCTCTAGAAAAGGATTGATGCTTCTGGCTGGGAAACAATTTTAAGAAACAATCAGAAGGAAATACTATCAATCACACACTTCACTGAAAACACGAATTTGGGTTGAAACCATCTATCTTCACATGTCATAATTTGATCATAGAGATTAGTAACTTGAAGAAGGGGATACTTTCCACAGGAATCAACTCATTAGAAAAGCAGTACTGCAATTCTGTCTAAAATCAAACAAGATTTTGAAAAGGAAGCTATAAAACAGTCAAAAGGAGAAATGCCATAACTAAAATTACATTCGTGAATCAAAATGTTCCATTAATTCTCCAATGCTGGTTACCCATGAAGAGGGAATACAAAAAAAAGTTACAGCCTATATTCAATTCGAAACTATCTTTAGACAGAATAAGAAAAAAAAAATAGCTACTTGCACCACATTCTACTGTTAGGAGAAAAACAAACTCCTCCATGCTAAGATAATCCAGACATCACAATCAAACAAAGGAAACACCAGTTAAAGAGTATGAACGACCAACAACCAGAGAAAGACATCAGTTAAAGGATTGGCAAAAAAAACCTAGCATTCTCTGTTTTTCCTGGTTTAATTAAACAAAGACAATCAACTCTGAAATTCTAAAACATTAAAACAAACACCCAGAAGCGTCTTGTTCTACAAATCAGTTGATTGTCCATTAAGGCCCCAACCCATTCCGTCATTTCAGATTCCCCGAGCTTCTGGAAACAACTTCGATTCAAGCCAGCAATAACTCTTGTAATTGGATGTAATTCTGAGCCATAACAGTGTCTTTAATTCCAAATTCGCACCCATTCAAGTTTCCAACTCCCCCATCCACAACAGTTGCCTAAGATTCATAAAGCAGCAGCCCATTTTATAATATCAAGTTTATCCACCTTCATTCAAAGTAACCATCAAACCCTAACTTACACGGATCATGGTTAATATAACAAAACATGAGCAGAACTGCCTCACGCACACAGAAACCCTGATTTAATCTAAGCTCTACACGCACAGAAAACCCTAGACCACACTACATGAAACTAAAATGTCAGATAAAACCCTAAATCAGGTAAAATAAAATAAAAACAAGAAAACCCTAACCTGCTCTTGCCAGGACGAAAGGAGAGCCAGTTGTAGCGGCCAGAGAAAGCAAGGTCGATTTGCTCGACGAACATCGGCTGAGAAACCCCCGGTGGCAAGTGGCGTACCACCACTTTGGTCTTGTCAGACTGACCAACCTTCATGACGAAAAGAAAACCAAAGGAACAGAAACAAACCCTAGAAATCTAAAATCACCGAATCGAAAATGGAAAAAACTCAGTTGGCTTGCAAATTGGTTTAAAAAGGTCGTAAATTAGTGTGAGATTACATCTTAATCGAGTTGAAATCGCATCGATCGAGGGGGGTTACGTGCCCTGATTTTGAGATCGAGCCCTAATCGCCATGCAGTAGGACTGGTAAAGAGGTAGAGAAAGACTGTCGTCCGCGTGTTGTGTGGGGATTGAGAATTTGAGAGAGAGAGATGGGAGGGAGGGGTTGGTGTGTCTATATATATTTCACGCAAAATTTCCTTGTTGGGTGCATAGTTAACCGACCCGGTCCGGGGCTGGTCCGGTCTGGTCTGGTCTAATATTCGGGTTGTTTATTTGTTGGGTTAGTCTGGTTTGTGGATTTATAACTTCAAAACACTAGTACAAAAATTTAAATTAAATCAAATAAAAAAATCTCAGTCCTGAAGTGAGTTTAAAAACACCTTGATAGTGATTCTTCATTAAGATTGGTTTTTTATTGTTTTGTGTGGTTAGTAAATTATTATTTTTATTTTATTGGATTGGATC
Source organism: Populus alba (assembly GCF_005239225.2). Classification (NCBI taxonomy): domain Eukaryota; kingdom Viridiplantae; phylum Streptophyta; class Magnoliopsida; order Malpighiales; family Salicaceae; genus Populus; species Populus alba. The sequence goes on along the minus strand of NC_133286.1, from coordinate 554,056 downwards.
GGATCATGAATTTAGCTCTGGACTGGATCATAAAAACTAATTTATTTATTTTTAAGAAATCATAATTATAAAAATAAAAAATAAAATTTATTTTTATTTTATTTTATTGAATCGGTCCTATTTAATATATTTATCTCTGGATGAAACTAATCCAATTAAATAATAAAAAATAATTTCAGTGTTCATGTAAATCACAAAAATACCCTGATAGTGATTCTTTATTAAAATCTGTTTTTTATTGTGTTTATGTGATCAATAAATTTAATTGAAGTTAAAAAAAAAATATGACTTGAATGCAAAATAAATTAAAGAACGAAGATTTTTTTTATGAAAATAAATTTTTTCACTTAAAATTGAAAAAAAAAAAAGCCTTGTTTTATTGTTATGGCGGTCTCTTTTTTTTTTAGTTATTTTTTACACTACAAATTTAAATTCTATTTTATTACAATGGCCTCTAATTAAATTATAAACTATGATCATTTCCTTGATTCGTTGAAAATATGCAAAGAAAATAAAATATCGTAGAATGATAAAACTAACAAACATAAAAGTTAAGTGCTAGAAAAATAAAAATAAAATGGCATTGTTAATGTAGGGTGCCATATCAATTTTTTAGATGCATAGTATAATTAACATGGTTGTTAGTTCAATCATATATCTTATACCATTTTTTTTTAAAAAGAACAATTTTTAACAAATGTAATCTTGTTTTGGATCTTGGTATATTATGGATTTACCATTCAGATTTTATCCAGAATGTTTCAGTTTTATTTCGCTTGTTTTTTTTATTTTTTTACCTTATTTTTTTAGAAAAAAAAATCATTGCTTTTTATTTAATTTCATCATTCAACACTTAATTTATTGAAAATTAAAGTTTAAATTGTATCATGGTTTTTTTTTTTTTTGTAATTATCGCAGTCTTGTTACTTTATCTCGTGTTATGAATTTAATAGATTAATCCAGTTGACTATAGTCTTTTTTTTATCTACTTTTATTTATTTTTTAATATTATCATTCAACATCAGGTTGAATATGAGTTAAGCCTTGCCATTTGTTCTTGTTTGTTTTTTATGAAGTTATATCGGTCTCATGATCTAGATAATAGATTTTGCGAGTTAACTTGGGTAGATCTGAATCATTTTATCATGTCCTTTTGATAGATTAATTATCTTTTCAATTTCATCACTTAATAATGAGTTTATTAAGATTTAAACTATATAATTTATTTCGATTTGATTGATCTAGGATTTTTATGATCTAGTAATTCAGGTCATGAATTTAAAAAGTCAACTTAGATCAATTTAGTTTGATATCATCTCAATATCTTTAAAAATAATGTTATTTTATATTTTTTTAGTGAAATTATATTTTTATTAATCGTCCATATTGTTTTTTAATCTGTTGAATTAATCAGGTCACATTAAATCAATTCTTACATAATTTAATATTTTTTACACTAGACAATATCAGCTACACCTAGATAAATTTTTTTACGTTAAAAAAATTAATCCAACCTAAAGTGTAACACATGCCAGGAATCTATTAGTTACCAAATAAAAATGCTTAAATTTTAAAATTAAGTTTAGATAATCAACATTGGTATTTGAAGATCAAATTATATATATATATATATATATATATATATATATATATATAAACAGTACAACTTATAATTTAAAATTAAAATTTATCATTTAAATTAAAAAAACAAAGCATCAACAGTAACGAAATTTACAACCTTTATAGTCAGACATGTTCATGGATTGAGCTGCCCAGTGAAAGGGGAGAGACCGATGATAGTTGAACAGGTTTGTGAGCGTTCCAAATTTGGAATCGTGGATATATTGTGTTTTTTTTTTAAAAAATTATCTATTTTTATTAAAAATTAATTTGTTATAAGTTTTGAATTATTTAGATATATTAATTTTTTAAAAAATAAAAAATATTATTTTAATATATTTCAGCCAATATAAAAAAATATTTTAAAAAAACAATCATAATTATATTTTCAAACAAGCCCTCTATATCTACCCAACACTATGTTATATTACTCTCCATCGTTTAATGCTTTAAAAAAATACTCCTTTTCTATACTTCATATTATCTTACTGATATGTTATTTTCCATTGTATATATTTATAGTATGTTTTCCAATAACATCAACACGGCTCGAATTTTCTTCCATCGATATATTGACACATTGTTTTATAATAACATCTATATTCATGCATTTTATACACTGATTATATTATATTAATATAACATTAATATTACACCTACATATCGACTTATATCAACTTATTAATTTATAAAAATGATAGGATATATATTATATATATATATTTGTATTTTTATAGAAAATAAAATATTTTTTCCTTGAAAAAAAAAATCCATTGCATGTGGAAGGATCTATCAACAAACACAACAAAACGGATCCATTTGACGTATTCTTGTTTGATTTTGTGTTTTAAAATTGTTTTTTAAAAAAATTTTATTTGATTTGATTTTTTTTTGTTTCAAATTAATATTATTTTGGTATTTTTAAATTATTTTAATGTGCTTAATATAAAAAAATAAAAAATATTATTTTGATATATTTCTAAGTAAAAAGCACTTTAAAAAACAACTGCAATCATATTCTCAAACAGGCATGGATCGAAATTATTATTATTTAATTATAATTTTAGAAATATTTAATTAATTAATATATACTATAATTTTGTATAAATCATAAATTTTAGTTATGTTTTAAACTTGCTTCTCTAAATCATAATTATAAAATTATCATAAATCAAAATATAATTTAATAAAAACCATTGAAAAGTGCTTTAGTTTATGTCTTTAAATATTTTTAAAAGTATATTTATTTTTTTTAAAATATAAAATTAGTATTTTTCCAATGATTATAATAAATTAATATGAAAAATAAAAAAAATATTTTAATATATTAAAAAAAAAACTGTAGCCCTTTCATACTCTCATCCGTCTCATCCCCAACTACCAACAATACAATAAAAAGGCAAGAGGGGAGAGAGGCTGAAAGCAAAACACTCATTTTCTAGCTGCGTCTCTGCTCCCATCCACATCCAGTAAGCCCTCTCTCTTCTTTTCATTTCTTGGTTCTGTTTTATTTTTTGTTTCATTTATGTCTTGACTTGTTATCACAGTGTCACAGTTGTCCTGATTTTTTTTTTTCTCGCATTTAAACAGCTACACACTTTGTAATATTGTTCCTTCTCTGTATGTGTGCGTGGTTGTGCGATGGGAGAGAGAATTCCATCCGGGAGTTACTTTCAGTACCCTCCCTCTGGAGTCCACCATGCTACTCCTCAGAGGTCCAGTTCTCTTCCTTCAGATCTTGAAAGGTTAGTTTTTTAAGCCCTTTTGGCTTTTTCACGCCTCATGTTTAATTGTCGTGCTAATTGATCTTTGTTCTCTTGTTGTTATTGGTTGTTTCTTTTGCTTGTTTTCCTTTGCTTGCATACATGGACTTTTGAGTCCTCCTTTATATGGGTTTTGCTATAATTAGTGTTTTTTTAATTTTTGACTTATTTTATGTGGATCATGGTGTTGGTATTGTGCTCAGGGTTCTTTCTTCTAGGTGTTTTTGTTCATTTTGCGGGTATCTGATAATGGGATTGGAAAGAAGGAACAGAAATGAAGGAGTTTTATGGTTTTTTAAACTATCATGCTGGTATTTAAGAGAAAGAGATTGTCTTTGATTCTTGTTTATTGGAAATTCTATTTTGAAAAAGTTCTGTTATCAAAATTGAAGAAAAATTCCTTCTTTTGTTCTCTTTTGAGAGTGAACTTTAGTAAATATTTATTTTTTACTGCAAAACCACATGTTGATTAGGGGATTTAGGGGAATATTTCTTGTCGTGGTGTTTCACTCTCTCTTGTCAAAAGGATCACCATACATTGATGTTTTTTCAAATGTTTCTTCTTACGTTTTCTGTGTTTTATGTTGCTCTTGAGAAAATGTCTTGTTCTTCCTTTTGTTCTAATTGACATGTCTCGCCTTTCTTTCTTAAAAGTTGATTTTTTTTCTTTTCATTTTGGTGTTTAAGTTGCAAGCATCTGCATGTCATTATGGTGCTATTCTTCTCCTCACATTACTTTGCTTCGTATGAAAACAATAATCGTTTTCATCATTTTTGGGCTTAAAAGAAAAGTCCATTGTTATTTGTTTAGATTGAGTTGAGTTGCCTGCTTTCCTTGGAATCAAATTACTCAACTGAACTGAATAAAGTATCATTTTATGTTCTAGCTAGGCTCATTCTATGGACCTTTATTTCCTAATATGACTAAACTTCTTCAAGCTATTTGTCAGGTAAAGAGAAGAATATATTATTAGAAGAGAGAAAGAATGATGCAAGAACGTAATTTTTATAGAGATAATCAGGATAAGAATCCTTCCACAGAAGAAGAAGATCCTCCCTTAATCATTGAACAATGGAAAAATCCTCCACTCCACCTGTTATTGGTCTTGATTAAGTGAAAAACCTATTCCAGATATATAAAGCTACTAAATGGTCGAACAAAAGATACTTTTATCTCTCCGTCATTACTACACATGAAACAGTTACAGGGGACAAGATCTTATGTGGCCATTAGGATATACAATCATCCTTATATGTATCACAGTCCAAATAAAGGCCCTAAATTTGCAGGGTGCTCCAGATGCAGTGAAGAAATTGAAAATAGGAGCTAGAGATTTGAGTAAATTACAGAAAATAATTACAACCCTAAATTTGCAGGGTGCTTCGGTGCTCGAGTGCAGTGAAGAGATTGAAACTAGGAGCTATAGATTTAAGTAAAATCATAGCATAGTGCTTGGTTAAATTTGTCCATGACCAAAGCAAAACAATATGAAGCTGTTAGTAGCATGGTTAAATTAGGGACAGTCGCTGAAGATGCCTTTGTTGGGCATAAATAACTGCCATGGCCATCGCTGCTGGAAATCAACTTCTTAACAATTTCATTTATAATCATATAGTTATGAAGTGTGCCAAAAAATGCGAGTTCCGAACAACTTTTTACCAATGAAGAAGTCTTCAAATCTTCAACTCAAGAAAAGAAAGAAACAAAATGAAGTTATATTTTGACCTTTTCAGCTAATATTTCAAGGTTCAAACTTGATTTAGACCTAGAATAACAAATTTTGGTGAAATAATTGGATGGAGACCCCAGTGTGGAGCTAAGAGGTGAAAAAACTAAAAAAGAGGATGATGGGAACATAAACTGACAAAATAGGTGTTGGAATAATTGGATACCAGCTGGTCTCAGAATATTTCAATATATCAGCCGGTGGATATAGGCCACCAAGTATGTGATGCAGTGTGTATGAGTATTAACACTGAAAACCACTAATGTAGATTTTCTGTTAATTATTTGCTGGTTGCGTAATGTAATGGCTGATATTTAAAACCATGATTGCTGAGATTGTATTAGAATTGTTATATCTGTTCCTGCTTCCTTGCACAGAGTCATGCTTGTGAATGATTGTACGAGTATCTGTCTGCATGCCATTGAAATATACATCAACTACTGCAGTTCAAATGTGAAAAAAACTACTATCTAAATAGCTGTTGTTATGTTCATTGTGAATCGTGTTATGTCTTTCATGACAAGTTTGCTCGTACCCACAATGCTAATCTTGCTGTAAATACTCGGATGCTTATTTTCTTTCCATGACCATTTTTTTTGCAAGTTTTTCCATATGTGATTTGAGTAGTATATTGAGCAGATATTTGGCCGAGTTGTTAGCAGAGAAGCATAAGTTGGGGCCATTTGTGCAAGTTTTACCAATTTGTTGCAGACTTCTTTACCAAGGTAAAGAATCAAACTTATCTTACATGATACATGCTGTATATGCATGATTTCTTGTTGGTAGCATCACAGGTGTTCTTATCTTTTGAATTTGGCAATTTCTATATCAATGTGCATGGTTTGCATACATACCTGCATGTGGATGCGCATGCTATACTGGTACATGAAATCATCATTTATTTGTTTGTTTTATGATTTTTAAGTAGATGATTGCATGCTGGATATTTGTTTTGTTACATGGATGGGCCTAGATTAGGTTCTTTACACACAAATGGGAAGGGAAATCTTGCAACTGTCAATTGATGAAAAACTGAATACTGTCTCACGGAGGCCATTGCATAATGGATTTTTGGTACATATATAGTTACCTTGAAGTTGGTGGTTTTGGTTTATCAGCTTGCCTGTTCTTGTCTGCTTGGAATTTTCGGTACATGTTTGAATTATAAATCACGATGCCCGTGGTTGATCTGCTGGAAATTCTTGAACTATCAGTTTTTAAGGAACACATCAGACCTCATTCATAGCTTTGTCTTATGGTGTTTATTATAGCACACGCTTGTTCTTGTCTGTTGGAAACATCAAGTGTATGTTTGAGTGATACATCATAGTTCCATAGTTGATCTGCTAGAAATTCTTAAACTACACACTTAGTTGCTATACTTTAATGTCACTTCAGAAATCAGACGGGCATCAGCTTACAATCAAGGTTTTGTAGATCATGAAAGATATGAACATGAGAGTCCATTTAGATCATTAGGTCAGCATCCAAATGGAAGGCCGATGGATTTGGAGGGATGGTCTGCTATGCCAAAAGAGGTAATGCGAGTTTGTGGTTTAGTGCCTGACTTGGATACTCCTGGTATGCTATACAGGAAATAAATTTTACCTGACTTGCTTTTTAACTGCCATGTGATGATCCTGCTATCTGGCATTCTTGTGTTTTTTACTACCTATTACTGCAGGGGTTGTTAGCAGTATGTGTTAACTTTGTTGGGAGCATAACACTTGGCATTATTGAATCCAATCTTACAAAAAGTGCTCGAGATGTTCTGCTTCCAAGCCATTCAATTTAACTCATTCCTGTAAATATTTGCCCATATCAATTATCGATTGTGTCATTCTTTCAAACGTTCTAATATATCAATTATTTGGCTATCATATTACCTCCAATTTTATTGGACATTGGTAGTTTGACCTTTCATTATTTCTCTAACGTGCATTTCTCCTTGAGAAACTGAAGAAAATGTGCAAACATAAGACTGTACAGAAGGTAATACCACCAAGTCATCTTCAATGAACCAGAAATTGTTGAAGATCTATGGGAATTAGAAAAACCCTCTAGGAAGCAAATCTTAACTACTTGATCCATCTTTTGATCACATGGGATGGTTTGTTGACCTTGAGTGCTTGACATAAAAGCAATAAGCTTGAAATTTATCAATGTGTGAATGGTATTCAACTACTTCTTACCCTCTCCTGATTCTTTAAGCAGTGTACTATATTGTTTCTTTCAGACATATGTCCGTGAGAAACTATAAATTGTCTGAACTTGCAAGAAAATTCTATGAAGTTCCATCGAATGAGTAGGTGACTTCTACTGGGGGTGCCCATGTTGGATAAAATTATAAAACTGATGTCTGTGTCATCCTAAGGATGATAACCTGAACCCCCATCATATTTTTTCTGCAAATGAATATCATTAGCAACTCAATGATTGTCTGCTTTTTCCAGATATCTGGATCACTTGGAAAATGTCCTGGACTACCCTTTTTGGTTGTCTAAGTGCATCTCCTGAGGAAATTTTGTTTGACTTATGGTGTTACCACCTGTTATAAGAAAAGAAACATGGTATTTCATTGAGGGGAGGGAGTTGTTTAGGATTGGATTAACTTCCATGCCCCATCTTGAACAAAACCCTTCTGTTGTTTACTTGAGAAAAACAGTTCTCCTCTCCCCATGCCCCAAATTATCTCACTTCAGGCGAACTAAGACATCTCAGCTGTAATTTCTGAAACAAAATAATTGATACTTCAACCAACATGTCATGTGTTACTACAGGAGAATGGGCATCTTCAAAGAATGGCCTCATTACCAGCTGCTTCAATGGGTTGGCCTGGGGTCCCTGGAATTTCAAGTACGCCAGTTGTGAAGAGAGTAATTAGACTCGATGTTCCCGTTGACAAATATCCAAATGTAAGTCAAAGATGTTTCTTGAAGTAATGGAGATTGAATTAATTATAATTTCTAGCTAACCCAAATTTGGCAGTATAATTTTGTTGGCCGAATCTTGGGACCACGAGGGAACTCCTTAAAAAGAGTTGAAGCCTTGACAGAATGTAGGGTGTATATAAGAGGCAAGGGCTCTGTAAAGGATTCTCTAAAGGTATGATTGACTATGGTTTTTTTCCCTTTTCAATTCAATTGACAAAGAAGTATGTTTTACATTAATTAGATAGTTAGGTCGCACTTCACGGAGAATCAGAAGTGAACTCTTGGTGGATGACTGTATAGCTGCTACTTGCATGTACTATATCATGTTTGAAATCGAAATTTCTGTTTGCTGTTTGTGTTTCAAGTAACATTGATTTCCATGTTTTCTTACTGAGATGGGTAGCCGTGTCTTATTATCCTATTTTTCTCTCAATGGATTTTTTCTGAAAGGGACATGTTAATTTGTAGCAATCCAACTAATAGCTCTTTGCGAAGTTTGTTTAATAGTGATGTCTTTTTCACTTTGAATATTTATATTCGTATTCCTATTTATGAAAGTTTTGATCAGTATTTGCTCCTTAGTCATAGTTTTTACTACGTCAAGCCATGGTTCCCATGACAGAAATGCGACACATCTAACTGTAACTGGATATTGATGTTGTTTGTGGTTGGTTTTGGTATTCGTGTTAGTGTACATGGAAGGAGTCATAAAACACAATTTTTTTTTCCTGGTATAATACCTAGCCTGCATTTCTATTTTGATCATGGCTGTTCTGTCTTGTTTCCCCCCTTCACATTTCATTATGCATGGATTGTTGAAATTATATTAGGGAGACTTAATTTGGTTTCTTACTCGTATTCTCTTCCATTTTGCACCGTAACTGGATATTGATGTTGTTTGTGGTTGGTTTTGGTATTCGTGTTAGTGTACATGGAAGGAGTCATAAAACACAATTTTTTTTTTCCTGGTATAATACCTAGCCTGCATTTCTATTTTGATCATGGCTGTTCTGTCTTGTTTTCCCCCTTCACATTTCATTATGTATGGATTGTTGAAATTATATTAAGGAGACTTAATTTGGTTTCTTACTCGTATTCTCTTCCATTTTGCACCGTAAACTACCACAATGACAATCTGTGCTTTACTTTATGATGAATTGATATGATGGTTGATTGCTGGTTTTTGATGCCCGAGTATGGTAAATTGGCCACTTCAGTACTGAAATTTGTTCAAACCAGGAAGATATAAATGCGATGTTTATCTTGTTACACCTCAGTTTCTGCTGGTAACTTGGTCCAAAGGCTGGAAGGTTGAGCCTATGGGCTGAACTGGTTCCTGCTTTTGGTTTTGTTTGGGTTAAAGCTGTATACAGGTCCAGTTTCCATTAAAGAATATCTAATACTACTACTCTGAGCTTTGTGCATGCTCGAGTGTGTGTCATCTGTATTCAGGATTTCACTTCTCATTTAGGAGAGTTGGTATTTTATGTTGATGGCCAGGAGTGGTAATCTGACTATAAATGAGCTGATCAGAAATGTGAATATAAACGAGATGGAGCTTCCATGATTCAGCTTCAAATGTTTTTTTTTTTTTTAATTCTTCTGTGTTCTTTGGTAAAGATATTCTACTCGTATTTAGGAATCATAATATTTAATGTAGTCACTTTTTGAAGGCCTAGAAGCATACCATTTATTTGATGTGTTACAGAAGGGAACTTCAGTTAATATTTCTCAACTCTCTTAAAAGATAAAGCTTTTGTTTCGTAGTAGTCATGGTTTCCTTTGATAAATGATTTGTTGACTGCACAAGGAAGTCCAATGATTGACTGTGAGTTTTGTCCAGGAAGAAAAACTTAAAGATAAACCTGGATATGAGCACCTTAATGAACCACTGCATGTGTTGGTGGAGGCTGAATTTCCAGAGGATATAATGAATGCCCGCTTGGACCATGCAATAACAATATTAGAAAGCCTCCTAAAGCCTGTGGTATGGACACGAATGACTAATTGATTTTGCTGTTAAATTCTTGGCCCCGCCACAGCTTTCTGATTTTTCTGACTGTTATGCTTTCTCTCTGCAGGATGAATCCTTTGATAACTATAAGAAACAACAATTAAGGGAACTAGCTTTGCTAAATGGTACACTAAGGGAGGAAAGCCCTAGCATGAGCCCTAGCATGAGCCCAAGCATGTCACCCTTCAACACTGCAGGAATGAAACGAGCCAAGACAGGAGGATAAACCATGTTTATTCATTGCTTGATGACAGCAACTGATTGATTGGGAGCCCTAATGGCTTCTTGATGCATTATACCCAGAAAGCTGGGAGGAACTTTGGAGGCTGAGCATTTGAACGTCAGCAAACGAGCTCCTCTCTTCTGGGCACGATTGCTTGGAATCCTCCATAGGTTGTCTTTTTTCACTAGTTTTGCTCAATGTGCTCTAGCATATATCAAATAATCTCTATTCTTTTCATGTATTATTCATTTGAGCATGGAATTATCTATTTCATTAGTTAAATAAACTAATAATCAGCAATTCAGTTAGGTTATTTCAAGTCATGTAACTTTAAATTTACTTGGAAAGACTTTCTGCACAAGTAACATCTATATCATAACAATTGCTTGTAGTTCTATGTTACTGCAGTATTTTTTACCTTTATCCCGGGCTATTCCTTTTGAAATTCTAAGGAAATAATCTATAGATAATATATTCTTGATTATAATCTAATGAATTTAAAAGAAGCAAACCAAGAAAGAGAAACGGTGAAAGGTTTTAAATTTCCAGTGATAGAATATTTTTTATTTTATTTTCTTTCAATTTCTCAACAAGATTCCAGTTGAATGACAGTGTTTAAAGCAGGCATCTTTACACTTTTACAATGGCATAAATATCAATCTTTGGCTATGCTTGGTTGAATGAATTATCAGAGGAATCCATTGATTTCACAGGTCCTTTTCTTCCTTAGATTGAAGAATATGATCAATCTTGAGGGATTTTATTTATTTATTTTACCCGTTTCTTGTCTTGCCGAGACAAACTAAGTGCTTGTTCCTTTCCACCCTTATATCTTGGTGAATAAGCTTTTAAATCTTAACAGGTCATTAAATTCTCAGCAAAATGAAGAGTACTTTAACATCTATAGCAAAAGGAATAACTTTTCCAAATTGACCTATTTCTTCACCCGATGCTGCAATAGCTGATGATATTCTTGCATGTAGGATGACAATTACGTGACCGTTAGCAATGCAGCTGCGAGTGAGGTTGATTGTATGTCTGGTTAAGTTAAAAAATGGAGTTCTTTTTTGTTGGTGGAACCACCATACTCGTGGCTGTGTCTTAGGTTTTAACAAAAGCGAAAAATTGCTGCTTCATTGTCAGCGTTCTGTCTCTATGTGCAGAGTGAATTATAATTGCAGTAAGTGAGTTTTTAATTTCCTTTGCATAGTTAGGCTGGATTTATTGTTAATGGTCGAATCGAATTTAGCCTAAATCTAAATATATTAGATGGGACGAATCCAGTAAGAAAACCATTTTTTTTTAATTTTTAATTATGTTTTATTTGAAAAACTAATATTTAATATTATTCAACGACACTCCATCAATTAAAAAAAAAAATATCACATGATAACATAGTATTTACAAAATTTGATTGTAATTTTAATTTTATTCATAATAAATATTTTACTTGATTTTATTGTTCGCTCAAAAATCCATGAAAACTGTAGTTTTTATCAAATGAATTTATATAAAGTATTATTTATTTCATGATCTAATAAGAATAGTTAAATCTACAATGTTTAAATTAAAAACCATCAATATTAATATATATATATATATTTTAATTATTTTATAATTTTAATTTGAAAAGCATTCATAACTAAATATATATAAATACCAAACCAACCTTAATTAAAAATATTTTTTATAAAATATATTTTTTTTAAATCTATGCTGATGGCGCATACAACATTTAAATCTTTGCTGTTTGACAAAGGAATGTACTATTGGTCAAACCTAATTAGATTCAAATCTGATTAACATGCTAGAAAACTGACCTTGTGACCAAGTAACTAGGTAACTTCATCCTTTTTTCAAGTCAGTTCTCGAATAAATCTGACAACTATAAGCACAACTAACACCACCCCCTCTGGGGTTGCAACCAACTTGCATTTTTTTTATTTTTTTTTAAGAAAATGAACCATGTGTATCACAATTTAGGGGGAGGAAGGTTTTTGAGGGTTCATGTGTTGAAAAATTCTCTTTCAAGGGTTAACAATGGAGTAAGCTTTTTGTTCATGACTGAGAAACTTCTAAAGAAAACAGACCACATTTATTATTTTGTGAAACATGTGGAATTCTAATCCCTAAATATGAAATTTCTAACAAATCTACGGAAAAGCTCCTTTTTTTTCATTCCTTTTCTCTTATTTTCTCGTATCTTTTAATTCTTTTGAACTATGAGATAATATCTAACAACAAAATGCTCAAGACCTAAAAAAAATAAAATCAAACCAATTAAAAAAAATATGGACTTGCTCACCTTCATTCCCTCTGCTTAAAACTTAAGTAAAATGGTAAAGGAAAACAATGGAGTTTTTTTCAAAATTTTAATCTAACAACTAGAATTTTTAAATTATAAGGAAATAAATTAGGAATTGATGAGTCTACAGGGAAAAAAAATACAGTTTACCAAAAAAGTTATGCCCACCTTTTCAATCTGTCCCTAGTTGCAAACAAGGCCAAGAATATCCAAGTAATTTTCTTGGATTGGATGCAAAGCAGAAAAAAGCTTCAAAGGTTGAATTTTTTTAAAAAAATTCAGCAACCAAATGCTGCCCAGTAAATTCATAAAAATTTGCTCAGCAGCTGATGGGAGACACAAAATGTGTACAGGGGAAATTTCAACCACAGAACAAGTTCACTACCAGACCGACAATGCATGTAGCCAACAAGCATTTTCATTCTCACCTGAGAACTTTCAGAATCCATGAAGTTCCAAGATCATGAAGAAATGGAAAAGGAAAAGGAAGTAAATACAAAACAAATTCATTCAAAAAAGTTCAGAATCTATGAAGTTTCAAGCTCATTAGAAGCATATCCCTGTATATGAACAGCACTGGCACAGTTTATATTCATTCACAGCAAGCATCTAAGGCTGTAACATTTGAAGCATATTTCTTCATTGTTTTTGATAAGAGAAACTAAATAAGTCCAGAGCCAGAGAGCAGCAGGCACACACATCCATTATGGGAGAAAAAATAGCTCGAAATAGCAGCTAGAATCGAAGAAGTTACATCCACTCATCCTTTCTAGTAACATTGAATATATGCATTCAAGATGCTTTGCATCAAAATGCATGATTCTTACACACTTCAATGTCCATCAGAACAAAGAATCATTTTTACAAACTGGGAATGAGACCCTCGGAACTTATTCAAAGAAGAATCTAATCTTCTCTAAGTAATCAAAGAATTCAAATTCATGAAAAGTGACAAATATTACGCAATTCAATTGGAAGATCATCTAACCTCTACACAGGGATCACCACAGCCCAATCTTGGCAACAGAGGAGCAACTTTTCCTCCGAACAAATTTCTTTCAAGCCTGCACAACATTACCAAGGTCAGAACATAAGGTTGATGGGCACCCAACATCAAGACAAATACTATCATCCAAAGCAAGTGCTAGCTAAATAGCTTAATGTTTTGATGTGAACTTTGAGCAACATTTTAAACATTAAGCAATCAGTCGAAACCTAGGAAAAAAGCAGTAAAATCTCCCCAACTGGGAACCAAAAAAATCAAGCTTTAATAATAGAGACACCTTTAAGTACAATAAAAGAGTCAGTCTCGAAGGCCAAGTTCAACTTCAAGCTCATCATCCTCTTCAAACAACTTCAAAAGACGGGCATACTGCTCTTCTCTTTTCTTCTTTTGCCAAAACTTGAAAAGGAAAAAAGCGAGAAACCCTATTGCCACCATGGAAACAAAAATGATGGCAATCTTGGGGATCCCAGTATTGTTTGTAGAAGCAGCATGCTTATCAGACTTCATAGTGCCATTTTTTGCCCCAGAAGAGTCATCGGCTATAACTGCAAACATGAAAAAAAAAAAACCTGAAAACCTGATAGAATTCCGTGAAAGTTACATGCATTGCCTTTTCATTTTCCCCCCTTTTCAATGGGTTCTATGGGAAAATGAAGCGTTATCATTTATTTTAAAAGGATAAATAAATCATGCCCAATTAAGAGAAATAGAAGCATTTATTTTTCGTTTGGTGATAAAAGATTTGAGTAAATATGGTAAAGAAGAAAGAAAAAAGGAGAGGGGAGAGGGAGAAGGAGAGATCCGAGAGAAACAAACCTGAAAAGAAAGGAAGACGAACAGAGAGGAAGAACAACGAGAAAAGTAAAGAAGATCTGTTTCTTCTTCTTAAAAATCCACTCATATCTCTCTTTCTGCCTCCCTGCCTCAAAGCGAAGTGTGCAAAATTGGGTGTCAACTGTTAATAATTCTAATGAATGAAAGAAGAAAGGGGTGTTACCAAGTTGGGGTGACGATTGTTTTTATAAATATATTAAGATTATTTTTAATTTTTTTTATATTAGTGTTGTTTTTAAAGATTTATTAAAATAATATATATATATATATATATATATATATATATATATATATATTATTTTTTATAATCATTTAATATTAACATATTAAAATAATTAAAAAAAAATACTAAAATTTAATTATAATAAAAAACAATTTAAATTTTCATAAAAATCTAGTTTATCACATCTTTCAAATGAGCATGAAGCCTTTGTCCAACTTCGTAGAGAGGAAGTGATTATTTGGTATTGTAGCTGCGGACGAAGTTTACCCGTAACAACAATTTTTCTTGTTTACTTTATATAAAAATTATTTTTTTATTTTTAATTATGTTTATTAAAAAAAAACTAGTGTTAAATATTATTTAATGACACTATATAAATTAGATGGAGATCTCTTGATAATGTAGCATTTGCAAAATTTGATTACAATCCCAATTTTTTTCAAGATTATATTTTACCTGATGTTGTTATGATCTTAAGAAATTTGTGAAAAATGTAGTATTTGTCGGATGTATTTTATATGTGATGGAATTGTAGATAGTTTAATGGAACAATAAAAAATATTTTATATAAAGTATTATTTAGTTTAAGATATAATAGCAATAATTAAATCTATAATATTTAAATTAAAAACCATCAATATATATATATATATATATATATATTATAACCTCAATTTCAAAAGTATTCTTAACTAAACACATTAAACTACTTTTTATTCAACCTCAATTTCAACCACATTTTAACCAAACATATATATTTTTCAAATCAACCTCAACTAAAAGTACTTTTTATAAAATAATTTTTTTTCAAACCACAACCACAACAGTTACCACAATATCAAATACGCCAAGTGAACAAGCACATCTTGTTGTAAAACCTGACCCAAAAAAAGGCTGGATTATATATTAGATGGTTATTTTTTATAAAAAAAATTAACAATGAAAATTACAATATTTTAATAATTTTTTTAAGTTAATAAATTAAGCATAAAGTTTTAAATAAATGATCAAATTAGCATATCAATTTGGATTTTTAACTAATCTTTCAATTTTTTTTTAATGTTTTTAATTTGAAATGGTTCGAGCCTCGGGTTGACATGTATATCATGTCAATCTAAATTTTATAAACTATCTAGTCGATTATTTTAACTCAAGGGTTTTATAGTTTTTGAGGACAGTTCTTGGAATTTTTTAACTCCTTATCTTATATATGAAATGTATAATATTTTTTAAGACAACAATGTCATAGTTATTAAATTGGTTTTATCCCTCTAATAAACTCGTGATTTAAAGTTAATATATATAAATAAAAAGATAACTCGTGATTTAAAAGGTTGACTCACCACAAATGAATGAGGAATCCATATTTATTTTTTCCTTAAATTCAATTAATTATTTTACCTAAGAAAATCATGTCATTAATATTCTACAATTAATAAAATTGAAGTCTGGGATTGAATACTAATTACTCCTCGTATGAAGATCATTAATTATGATTAAGTTATAAATAGAGCTGGAGTCCTCTATATAAATTTGGGATCTCTCTAGCAAAACCTTGAAGATAAGAGAACAAAGAGATCTGACTTTCGGGCAAGCTTCAAATATTGCGTACAAATCTTGAGTTTTGTTCTTTCAAATTGTATAACTTGTTTGGTTTTTTCAAATATTTTGTGCTTCAAATCCCCATAAAAATAAAATAGCCCCATCATATTAATACAATTATAATATTATAACATATAGAAATACTTAAATCTCTCCTCACCTTTATTATAAAAAAATATATCAGTTCGAGTTTTACAAACTTCAGAGCTACTAGACGCTTACATGGTCGTTAATTTCAGGACCCATAAAATTAATCAAGATTCACACAAAACATCTACATTAATAAAAACAAATAATGAAAATATTAAATATAAATTCTCAAAAGTTATTTAATTTTATTTTATATTTAAATACCGCAAAAATCACAAATAACATAGAATCTTCTCATTTATAAATAATCCAAGATAATCCATCAGATTAGAGAAAAAATAGTATAGATCATAGTTGATTTATATATTTATTTATTTGTGTCTCTCTTCCCTTTCTTCTACAGTACTTTTCTTACACACACATATATATAATTTTATTTTATTACAAACAGGCAATGAGCATTATATCCTTGATATCGAAGACTGTGGTGGCGGCTGCTGTTGCTGCGACGGTGGCTGTCATCTTGAAGGGTGTGGTGCAAGCTACTCCGTCTTTGAGGGTGTTTGAGAGTGTGGTAGCTGTTGTTTTTCAAATAGCTTTTCGTGCCGAAAAAGTATGCTAATAATATTTTTTTATTTTTTAAAAATCATTTTTGATATCAGCACATCAAAACGATCTAGAAAGTACAAACCGAACTCAATTTTAATAAAAAAAAAAAATTAAAATTATGCAAAAAGCCGTTTGGACCGCAGTACCAAACGGCCCATTGTGAGAGTTCTACTACATTTCCCTCTTATTAAACTTGTCCGGCCATAACATATTTAATTAAATAATGGTGGTTTTTTTTTTATTATTAATTTCAAGGGGTGATAGGGATGTTGATATTTTGAGAAGTACAGCAAACAAACCCATTTGATAGAAAAAATAAATAAATGATAAATCAAAATAATGAGGTTTTTTTTTTTTTAATAAAAAAAAGTTGTTTTGGTTCCATTCAATGCAAACTAAAACCTAGCTCGATTCCGGCTCTACATCAGCGAGTCACCTACCTAAAATGTTATAATAAATTTTTTATAAAAATAATTTGATTGAAATCATCTGTTTATTATTAAAATATTTTAATAGATTTGAAACATGATTTTATTATTTTTTAAAAATTTTAATCTTTCAATCATACAAATATATGGACATGCTATCTTGATATTTATTTTTTAAAAAAACTTATTTTAACAATTATATTTTTTTAAAAGAAACAAAAATAATGCTTGCAGGTAAGAATATATATTATGTTAGCTAAAATAAATAAGAGATATGTTGATAATTTTTTTTATCTTTTTAAAAAATATAAAAAATATATTTAATTACAAATTTAATAACAATATCAAGAAATTATTAAAAAAATAAAATTTTTATTTTTATTTTTTATGTTTGAAAAAGAAATTAGCCCCCCCGTGGCATATACTGCGTGCGTACAAATATGTCGAGCTAATAGATAGATATTGTTTTGTAATTAAACAGAAGCGTTTCGTGTATATTGTGTGCATGAGCGGTGGTGGTTCAAAAACCAACGATGATGACAGCAGCGGCTCAAGTTGTTGCAGTGGTGGTTCTATGAAGCAAGAGACACTTCAATGGTGGAAGAAGGAAGCGACAGGGAAGAAGAAAGAAGGAGCTGAAAGCAAGCATGCAAGCAGTGCACGTACTCAAGCACCCATTTCACCAAAAAGTAGCCATGGAAACCAGAAACATGCCTCCAGTCTGACCAAACTAGAGCCTCCATAGTTTTAAAATCAAACTCGGGTCGTCGATAACGGAGACTAGAATAGCATCTTTTGACTATTATTATTTTTTAAAATTTAATTTGTCCTGCCTACAAAGCCACCAAAGTAGAGCAAAATGAGTGGACGCAAGCTGTTGCTCGTGGCGGGGACCCATCTCACCAAGACACCATTATCAGCAAGACTCCAAAGGAAATCATTCAGCAATTCCATAAATTGATGTCTGTCCGTTTCTACGTTTTAAGACTTGGGGAGGAGGCAACCTGTAACCCCGGCTGTACAGCTCGAATCCCAGGTGACCTAACGAGCCTAGCTGCACACCAAGTGACTAGGTAGGTCCCTCCTGTGTTCCCTAGCAGCCTCGATAGCTGGGGTCGAACGGCTCACCCTCTTCCCCTCATGCTCTGCATCTCGGAGCTAGGGTAACCATGGCTGTCTACAGACATCGATCATGTTTAACATCTTGAGTAGCCGGGATCCATTCGCACCGGTCAAATATTGACAACTGATCAATCTGATATATAACAGACCAAATTTTGAACATTCTTGAATTTATAAATGTAAGAAAAATATAGTTTATCCCAAAAATACATCGTTAACTATAACAAAGATCAACAAGTTAACTCAATAATTTGCCGATTTAGAGTTTACCTGGATTGAATTTTATATCGATGATCATATCAACCAAGTGAGCCAATCTACTGCCGGTTAAGATGAATCTTGAAAAGGCATTGCTGTGGAGTAACTTGGAGTTTAACTTGGAGTTTCGATAATAAATTTAGCCGGATTTTATAACTATGCAAGGAAAAAAAAGAAAAAAAAGAGAAAGAAACAAAGGAAAGCTAATTTTATTCTCCCTGTGGGTTCCTTCTACATGCATATCCAAGAAATAAAATCTGTAATCATTAATTTGCCTGTCTCCCATCTAATCCCATTTCTTTCATCACTTATTCTTTATAGATTCAATCATTAATATAGATCATCAATACATCAAAGATTAAAAAAGAAAAAGCAAAGCTCAAGAATTATTTTGGAATGCGCTGGACAGACAGAAGCTGAGACCAGAATCTTGGAGCTTCTCTTGAATCAGATTCTCCACACGGCTCACCATTGAGGGTGTTAGATAATTCAGTGAATCTCCCACCTTTCCTTTCCTGAGGAAGGCACTAGCTGGGATCCCGAGAGGGCCTGTGCCTGTCCTGGTTGCTTCATGGTTCTTCATGCTTTCAAAGCTGCATAGCCTCGATGTTTCCTCTATCAAACCTTGCTCCTCTTCCTCCACAGAGAAAGGAAGCCCCAGAAAGTTAGCTAGCTTCTTGATGTAGAGGACATTGTTCTTTTTAATGTCCTCGTATTTCAGAAACAAGACCTTATCAGGTCTCTCCAAGCTTGCCTTCCAATACCCTAATAAATGATCCCAAAATGGACCGTAGCCATGAAGTCCCTGACAGAACTTGTCAAAGGCATCTCCAAGTGAAAGGTGTTCCTCATTCTCCTTTGGGATATTGACACTGAATTTCCAATAGGAAATGAACATGTCCAGAGGATTCCGACACACATACACAACCTTAGTAGCAGAATCTTTGACCGAACACGGGAGTGCCGTGTAAGGTGAGTGGGTTCCGAAGATCCTAGGCCCGGGAAGCTTGTCTTGTTCCTGAAACTGGTTTCTGGAGCTGACATCAAACTCAAGAAAGGGCACGACCCCATGAGGGCCATTGGTGAGCAAAGGGCTCTTTTCAAGTGAGTGACGGGAGCGATTAACTATAGTATAAGTCAAGGCCTTTAACCAAGTGGTACCTGATTTTGGAATGCTGGCAAGTATGAGGTCAGTTTCTTGTGCCTTGAAGTGTTGTTGAAACAGCATCATGCCCTTGATTGATACCTGCGGACACCAGAATCCTTGGTATAGATAGAGAAGATTACCTCCCATGCCTATTTCTGTTGGGAGGTGTTGAAGAAACTCCTGGGATTCATCTCCCTGCTCTTCCTCTACAATTATTTCCACACACTCCATCAAACCAAGAATCACGCTGACAAGGAAGAAGATTATTCAAGAAAACAATGAAATATGAGGAGTAGAGTTTCTTGATTCTTGAGATCACAGCATGTCTTATATGTATCATTGAAGGGTATTATGGTCGGGATTTGTAAACAGGCTTGAACCTTCGTGCGTGGGTGGGAAGGTGGTCCTGCAATCATGAGCAAGGGTTGAATTCACTTGGAGTTGATTCAAAGTAAACTCATTTTGGTAAGAGCACAAAAAGTCGTAGCATGACTGCTACTGTCTCTATCAGCACGAACAAGGCTTGCCAAGTTGCGCCCTAAACAAAATTAATATCGACAACTTATTCTAATATATATATATATAAGAGATCAAATCTTGAACCTTTTTGTAATCTATATATAAGAGATCAAATCTTGAACCTTTTTTTAATCTATATATGTAAGCAAATATATAATTTATCACAAAAATACATTGTTATAGAATTTAACCTCGGCCCAGCAAGTTAATATAATAATTTGCTGATTCAAAACTTAAGTTTTACATCGAACTTGATTAAGAATCCGTTTAGCAATGCGTTAGAGTTCATGTTTCTTTCAAGACGTACTAATTATGTGTTTGGTTACAAATTATTTGAAAATTAAAAACGTGGGTCCCACCATTTAAATGCGACAGGACCACAATTTTTTGGAAGCAGTAAAATACTGTTTTTTTTTTTTCTCTTGAGATTCAACCTGTGGTTGAACTTTCTAAAGATAGTAACGTGGGAATTACCAAAAACACACAACTGTTCATCGTTCGGTTCTCATTTCTCATCTCATTCTCATTCTTGTTTTTCCATTTGCATTGATTTCCCTTCACATCAGCCCTAATTGCACACAACATGATGTGCATCATGGGAATTATAATCCATCTCGTAAAGCTGAATCTAATATGCAAGAGGATTCATATGGTCCAATGACAAGAGCGAGAGCGAAACAACTACAACGGGCCTTGACGAATCAAATTGCAATGATTGAAGCTGCGTCGGAGTTAAAAGTTAGCAATCAGTTTGAAATTGGTTCAAGGGTGCTTATTTACCTACAATTGGAACTTGGAGATGGGAAAAGCCCTTAATGGTTCTTTTCATGCTGGGCTACTTGTATTTGGATTGATAATGCAAGTGAAGGAATTGATGCTGTTTACTGTCAGAACAGTAGATGGATTTGAACCCGAATTTGAAGTCATCCAATGCATGTGAAAACAAGATTTATGTAGGTAAAATTCAAGTTCAGAACGTGATCTTTCTATATTGTCCAACCATGATAGCATTGGACTTTTGTGTCAAAAGTTATGGCTGTTTTAAATTTAGTCTGCATATGTTTTAGAAATGTCAAAAAAAACGTCTGTTAGTTAAATTTGTCTACTTGCTTTATTAAAAGTCTAGTTTTTAGGCTTGACTTCTGTCATGTTGAATTCACCTAACTTTGGAGGGATGTTCCAAAGATAAATATGTATCAGAATATGAAGAAAACACTTTTGGCCAAGATTTGAAAACTTAATTCAGAGAATTAAGAGCTGTTCTTCCAAATTCGTTTTGTGAAGAACCCTACCTGACTTATCACTCTTCAATCACAAAGAGTGTGGCGTCGAAATCCTAGATTGATCTTTGTGGCGTCCAGATCGACTTATCAAAGTATCATTCTAGTCTATCTCCATCTTATTTACCTTAAATCACTACAATCCAGCCTAAATACCAAAAGAAAGACAACACAACCAGACCCATCCTTCATCCATTTTCATTATAATCATTGTTGCCGATTTTCAAATCATTCACGGCACATCATCTGGTATCAGAGCATCAGTTGCGATCTTAGGCGGGAGCCAAAAAAAAAAAAAAAAAAAAAAGGTTTGCTGGAATTGAGGTTGATAAACTTAACTATGGCTGGAGATAAAGAAGATTTGCCAAGAGGGTTAAGTTTGGAACAGACACAGGTTATGGGCTTACAACGATCTCATGCTGAGATCCGGGATGAGATGACGGGAATTCGTGAACAGTTGAATACCCTTATACAAAGGATGCAAAGAAATAATTTGCAACCCCAACCGAGGCAAGCACTTAGGGTGCCACGAAATGATATTATAGAAGCTGACGAAGATCCAAATGGGGATGATGAGGCTGATGATAGGGTCAGACCAAGAAGGCAGAATTATAATCCTCCTAATGGTCTCAAACTTAAGATTCCACCGTTTAGAGGAAGTAGTTCACCTGAGGAATACTTGGAGTGGATTCAGAAGGTTGAAAAGGTGTTTGAATGGTATGAATATTCTGAAGAAAGGAAGTGCAAGGTGGCAGCACTTGAGTTTACAGATTATGCTCTTTTATGGTGGGAAAACTTAAAGATTCAGAGGAGAAGGGATGCAGAGGAGGAGATTGCAACATGGGCAACTATGAAAAGAGTGATGAAGAAGAGATTTGTTCCTGATTACTATAAACAGGAGCTATACATCAGACTTCAAACTTTTGCGACAGGGATCTTTGACTGTGGAAGAGTATGTGAAAGAGTTTGAGCTGCTGCTGATTCGATGTGAATTGATGGAACCTCAAGAGCAAACAATAGCTAGATTTCTTGGAGGGTTGAGGAAGGATATAGCTAATGTTGTTGAGTTACAGCCGTACATCTTCCTTGAGGATGTTATAAAGCTTGCAACCCGAGTAGAGAGGCAGCAGAGACGAGGAGGTGTCCGAACTGGTGGAACTACGTCAAGCGCGACAAGGGCTGTTTCTACGCCTACACAAACATGGAGCACACCTAAACGAGATGAGAAGGTGGAGTTTAGCAAGGGGAATACCAGTTCTGATTCTTTGAAGGGAAAGGAGAAGGTGACAGAACCTCAACACCCTAGGAGGTCTCGGGACATTAAGTGCTTCAAGTGCTTGGGACATGGGCATATTGCTTCTGAATGTCCAAATAAAAGGGTGATGATTTTGCATGGGGATCATGGAGAGCTGATTAGTGGAGATGAGGTTGAAACTGAAGACGAAGATGAGGTACAAGTGGCTGAACAAGAAGAGGATTTCGAACCAGTGAAGGGAGATTTGTTGGTTGTTCAACGGGTTCTGAATGCACAAATTGACGTTAGTGATGAGCAACGCGAGAACATCTTTCATACTCGATGTCAGATTCGAGATAAGGTGTGCGGGATGATCATTGATAATGGAAGTTGCACTAATGTTGCGTCAACTACCTTGGTGGAGAAATTGGGTTTAAATACCCTTCCACATCCCAGACCCTATAGTTTGCGATGGCTGAATGAGAATGGGGAGATTCGGGTGACAAAGCAAGTTCGTGTACCTTTTTCCATTAAAACCTATCATGACGAGGTTTTATGTGATGTTGCACCAATGTCAGCTAGCCATTTGTTGCTGGGGTCGTCCATGGCAGTTTGATAAGGATGTGACCTACAATGGACGAAAGAACACTTATTCTTTTATGCTGAATGGAAAGAAGGTGAACTTGTTACCACTGAGTTCTCAACAAGTTAGAGAGGATCAGTTACGAAGCCAACAAAAGGAGGTGACATCACGAAAGGGGCTGTTGTTAGCCAAAAAAGGAGACATCAAACAAGCATTAGCCGCAACAGGGATTGTTTTCATGGTCTGGGCAAAGCAACTACTACAAGTAGAAGGATTGGACTTACCAAGACAGATTAAGGAATTACTTGAAGAATTTAAAGATGTGTTTCCAGATGAATTACCTAAAGGATTACCACCTATTCGTGGTATTGAGCATCAAATTGATTTGGTGCCGGGAGCTTCACTTACTAATAGACTAGCATACAGATGTAATCCAGAGGAAGCGAAAGAGATTCAAAGGCAGGTCGGTGAGCTCTTAGAGAAGGGCTATGTGCGAGAATCACTTAGTCCATGTTCCGTACCTACTTTGCTTGTTCCGAAGAAAGATGGTACCATGAGGATGTGTATGGACAGCCGTGCTATCAACAAAATAACAGTTAAGTATCGATTTTCTATACCCAGACTTGATGATTTGCTTGATGAGTTGCATGGTGCTGTATTGTTTTCTAAAGTCGATTTTCAAATCGTACTTGGATTACCAAGAACACAACGTGGGAAGGATTTAATAATGGTGGTGGCTGATCGATTCTCCAAAATTTCCCATTTCATTCCTTGTATGAAAACTGACGATGCAGTACATGTTGCTGATTTGTTCTTTCAAGAGATTGTTCGTTTGCATAGAATTCCTAAAAGCATTGTCTCTGATTGTGATACAAAGTTCTTAAGCCACTTTTGGAAGACTATTTGGAGGAAACTTGGAACAAAGTTACTTTTCAGTACGGCATGTCATCCACAAACTGATGGACAAACTGAGGTAGTAAACCGAACTTTATCTTCTTTGTTACGAGCTGTTATACATAAGAATTTGAAGAGTTGGGATACTTGTTTGCCGATTGTGGAGTTTGCATATAATCGTAGTGTGTATGGGGCTACAAAATTTTTCACCATTTGAGGTTGTCTATGGCTTTAATCCTTGTGTTCCTATTGATCTTGTTCATATTCCAATTGATGAGAGGACATCTATGGATGGAATTAGAAAGGCAGAATTGATGAAGAAACTACATGAGCAGGTTCGACTACATATTGAGGAGAAAACAACAAAGTATGCTAAACAAGCTAACAAGGGGCGAAAGATGGTCAGGTTTGAACCTGGAGATCTTGTTTGGATTCATATTAGCAAGGGCAGATTTCCAAGCAAACGTAAGTCCAAGTTGATGCCAAGAGCTGACGGTCCATTTCGTATTATAGAGAAGGTGAATGACAATGCGTATAAGGTAGATCTTCCTGGTGATTACAACGTATCAGCTACTTTTAATGTGAAAGACTTATCTCCGTACTTGGATGATGATGACGATTCTGATTTGAGGACAAATCATTTTCAACCCGGGGCTGATGATGTGCATCATGGGAATTATAATCCATCTCGTAAAGCTGAATCTAATATGCAAGAGGATTCATATGGTCCAATGACAAGAGCGAGAGCGAAACAACTACAACGGGCCTTGACGAATCAAATTGCAATGATTGAAGCTGCGTCGGAGTTAAAAATTAGCAATCAGTTTGAAATTGGTTCAAGGGTGCTTATTTACCTACAATTGGAACTTGGAGATGGGAAAAGCCCTTAATGGTTCTTTTCATGCTGGGCTACTTGTATTTGGATTGATAATGCAAGTGAAGGAATTGATGCTGTTTACTGTCAGAACAGTAGATGGATTTGAACCCGAATTTGAAGTCATCCAATGCATGTGAAAACAAGATTTATGTAGGTAAAATTCAAGTTCAGAACGTGATCTTTCTATATTGTCCAACCATGATAGCATTGGACTTTTGTGTCAAAAGTTATGGCTGTTTTAAATTTAGTCTGCATATGTTTTAGAAATGTCAAAAAAAAACGTCTGTTAGTTAAATTTGTCTACTTGCTTTATTAAAAGTCTAGTTTTTAGGCTTGACTTCTGTCATGTTGAATTCACCTAACTTTGGAGGGATGTTCCAAAGATAAATATGTATCAGAATATGAAGAAAACACTTTTGGCCAAGATTTGAAAACTTAATTCAGAGAATTAAGAGCTGTTCTTCCAAATTCGTTTTGTGAAGAACCCTACCTGACTTATCACTCTTCAATCACAAAGAGTGTGGCGTCGAAATCCTAGATTGATCTTTGTGGCGTCCAGATCGACTTATCAAAGTATCATTCTAGTCTATCTCCATCTTATTTACCTTAAATCACTACAATCCAGCCTAAATACCAAAAGAAAGACAACACAACCAGACCCATCCTTCATCCATTTTCATTATAATCATTGTTGCCGATTTTCAAATCATTCACGGCACATCACAACAACTCCACAGTAACCATTACTGCTGCAGAACCCAAAACATTAACTAATGGCTCCTTCTATTTCTACACGTTCAATTATCATTCATTTCTCTTTAACAAAAGGAAATGAAGAACAACTTGCAACAACCCCGAAACATGTATATAGATCAAGTGTGATTCAAGCACCAGAGCTCAAATTTCCAAAGGGTTAGTTCACTGGTCTGTTCTTATAGAAATTTTAAGTTATTTCTTGTTTATTCCAGCACAAATCTGTTTTATTCCTTTTTATTTAATCACTTGTTTATATGTTAATTTTTCCTTCGTTTCTCCTTATTAAAAGAAAAAGAAGACGACGAGCAACCCGTGTTCTTGCAAGCAACAACCCCACCACATATATCAACATCGTGCTTCATTCAAACACCTCAGCTGTAATTTCCAACGGGTACTGTGCTTACTTCACTGGTCCCCTTAGCAATTTTAATTTTATTTTTGTTCATTGCAATGAAATTGACGTGTTTATGTCCTTTTTAATTCACTTGTATTTTACTCTCGTCAACCATTACTGCTAAAATAGTTAATTCACTTGTATTTCTTTTTGTTCTTTCAATTTGTAACCATTCTTTAATTTATTGGTGATTTGAGAAAATTTGATTTCAATGTTTAGATTTTTTTATTTAGAACGATTTAAGTGGAGTTATAGTAGAATGCTGGAGATATGTGTTGTTTATTTTTGACAGAAACTTTTAAACTTTGTTGTTTCAGATTCTAATTGTCATCCATTTAGGCAAAAGAGCTGTTTTCATTTATCAACAAAATAAAAGAGTTTTTATTTTTCACTTTTCCCATATTTGAATGAGGGCTAGTACAAGAAATTAGTTGAGTAACCCTAGCCTTTTGGCTCGTAAAAGAAAAAGGATATAAAGAAAGAAAGTTAAAGCTGATATTATCAACAGAGTAGTAGGAAATGGACTGGGGAATCAATGTTGTTTTTTATGGTTGAAGATTGTTGGGACATATATCTGCCACTGTGATTAACAATATATATATAGTTTTTTTATGTTAAAATCATATTACACAAAACATCTCCTGCTTGCTATGTTAAACTGTTCTTGTGTGCTGTTGATTTCTAAAATAGTAAATTAAACAAATAATTTCAGTTGCTAATTAAAACATCCTTTGCTAATTGATGAAAAACAGCAATAGGTTTATTCCACTGTGAGTAGGTTTTTATGTTCTTTCCCTTTTCAAGTTTCTTAGTTCACACTTCACATCATTCAATATTTTTTTGAATTAGTTCTTTAGTTTTTTTTTCATCCCTTCTCAGCATTAAAGCTATTGTCAGCTATAGTGAATTGTGCTTTGAATTCTTTCTTGCATTGTCAGCCAAGCTGCTATATATAATTTCTTTATTTATGTTTTCATTCCTTGTCAACATTCAACCTTTTGTTATTCTTTGGTATACCTTTTGCTGCACATGTAATTTACTGTTCTGTTACTATTGTATTATGGCCTTATCAGCATTCAATCTCTTGTTCATTAGTTAATTGTTTGTTTAAATTTTCATTGCATTGTCAACCATAAGCAATGGATGGTCTGACACACATGATAAAGCTTCTTGAAGCAAGGCAATGTTGCACACATTTTGCGACATTTGCATTACAGCTATTGAGAGAGCCATGAGACCAAACACACATTTTGACAAAGCTGGCTGGAAATTTATCGTATAGTCATTCAAAGATCAGACAGGCCTTTCATTATCAAAATCTCAGCTTAAAAACAAATGGGATGGGATTAAAAAGGACTGAAGGGTATGGAAAAAATTAATAACTGAAACTGGAGTTGGTTGGTCTTCTGAACTTGGGACCATCTCAGCAACTTATGAATGGTAACAATCAAAAATTCAGGTTAAGTTGCTGATTTGCAATAGCATCATAATTTTTTTGTCATGTTGTATTATTTATTCATGTATTAGTGACACGACCAAAAGATTGATGTCTTCTCCCAAGTGCAGGAGTGTCGAAGTAATAAATAACCCGGCAAGACCGGGGTCGAACCACAGAGAGGTTAATTGTATAAATTATAAATAACAACACAACAATAACAATAATAGCAACAATAACAACAACAATAATAACAATAACAATAATAGCAACAATAACAACAATAATAATAACAATAACAGTAATAGTAATAATAATAATAATAATAATAATAATAATAATAATAATAATAATAATAATACTCAGTACGTGGCGTTGTTATACCTGAGAATGATCTAAAAGATCGGGTCACAGGTTTCCAGCCTATATATTGAGTTTATGGAAAGATCAAAGAGATATATTATATAATATAAACAGATTTCTGATGCGAATGAACAAGGCAAGACCAACAATGTCAGGATCCTTGATCAAACACAGAGCATACTTAACATACATAAAATATAACAAGAATGTAAATAATAATAATAATAATAATAATAATAATAATAGTAGTAGTAGTAGTAGTAGTAATAACAATAAAAAGAAGAGGAGGAAGAAATTAATGAGAACTTTGAGATGGAAGATTAATGTAAGGATTAAACAATGATAAAAATAAATGTCAAGGTTAGAGGATCCACCAATGGTATTTCAAACAAGTATAGTATAAACTCTTATTACTCAATTTGAAAACCACACACGAAGGAGGTTCCATTCGGATGATTTGTCATTAATAGCTCATTATAAATTATTAACATGATCATATTAATTATCTCATTTACATAACACCAAACTTTTAAATATTATCAGGAATTCATGATGTTAATTGATGTTAACAACAAATCAAGTACCTTTCATAGCCCAGGTGTAGGTAATACCATACGGTTGGGCTATGAGAGTGCCAAGCATTTGTTGTACCAAGTATTATACAACACAAATTTAGATTAACCATTTAACAAGCAAGGTATTAAGAATTAGTAAGATAAAAAGATAAGACATGTTAATATTAAACATTAAGGTTCATATTGAGTTTATACCATACTTGTTCTTACACCATTAGTGTAACCTTTTCACCTTGACATAATAAATTTAGCCAAACATAATGAAGAAGAGAAACATAAATAAACAAAACAAGAACATAAATAAAATACAAGTTAACTAAGGAAAGGAAAGGAAATGAAAAGCATAAACAAGAAATTAATGAAAGCAAAACTTAAGAATTACAAAAATATAAAGAGAGAAAATAAAGAGCATGAACTTGATCTGAACAACCAAGCCCCTAAATACATGGCAAATGCCTCCTTTTATAGGCCAAAATTCAGAATTATTGATTTGATGACTAATTGTTGAGTGGGTGGCCAACTTTTGACTTGGTGAAAATTCTTATCTTCTTGTCTTAATAAAACAAAAATGCTAGCATCAGAACTGGGTCCAGATGTCCAAATGAAAGTTCTAGGAAATTCTCTTAGCTTTCCAGGAAAAAAAAAGATGAGGTCATTTGGACTTCTAGAACTCAATATATGGGCTGAACACTGAACAGTGTCTGGGCTGCAGGACAGATTCGGACTTCTCCGTTGTTGCTATAATTTTGGACTTGAAAACGGCCTTCTTAGATCTTGATGTCCAGATGAAAGTTGTAGGCCTATATCTTACTGAATTTGTGTAAACATTTGAGGTCATTTGGACATCTAGAACTCGAGATATGACCCAATTACCGAACAATGTTCCAGTTTGGACTGCACCAACATCTCTTTTCCAAGTTTCACCCTCTCTTTATCTTCACAAATTTCAGTAGTTGAATTCATCAATCAATACTTTGATTTATGTGATAGACCTGCATTTAAGATGAACATTTACCATATATTAGGGTATTTTATAGTATTAGACTTGTTATTATAAAACATGCTTTAGTTAAGGAGTTATTGATACTTTAAGTGCAAAATGATGATATAAAACCTTGATAAGTATGCACTTTTAAGTACTAATCAATTAGCATTCCTAATTACATCCAACTGTCATTGCACAGGAAATGAGAGGAGCAAAGAAGTTTAGGCATGTCGGCATAGAGCCCTCGATGTGTGCCAAGTACGATATCGTGTTTACTAACATAGTGGCCACGGGAGAATATGCTTGGACTCCCTTACAAGGACTTTTATCAGATAAAGATAATATGGCGACTAGAATGAGAAATACAACCAATAAGGATACTAACATGGAAGAAGGAAGTGGCAACTCTGAAGAGGATGCAATCCCTGATTTTAGTCGGGATGTTAGCAACATGGTTGGTGGAAGCAATGTCACAAACAGTAGCAGCAACCCCAGCAATTTAAAGAGAAAGAGTCCTCATCAAACTACACCTCAATTGCAGAAAAAAAGGGGAACTGGAATGGGAGCAGCACTAGTTGCACGTCTGGATAACATTTTTGAGACTGTCTCCATGCCTAGAGGGATCACAGCTCCTTGTAGAGATAAAAAAGGCTGTAGCATTGAAGAGGTAATGGAAGAACTGCACTCTATTGATGGAGTTGCCTTTGGTAGTATACTGCATACCTTTGCAACTAAATTGTTCTGTATGAGGAGCAAGAGGGAGATGTGGGCTGCAATGGATTTTATTAACAGAAAAATATCATGGTTGAAAATAATGTTTGACCAACACAGAAAAACTTAGATGGACAAGGTCAGTTTTTTAACTTTTTACCCTATTCATGTCTTTGTATTTATGTTGAATTATGTAGACAAGTAACATGTTTAGTTGTCTGAAATATTTTTCACTGGTTTTGCAGATTTCCTGTGCTGTAAATGTTGCTGGAATTAAAAAGAGTTGCCCATGTTTTGGTGTATTTCCATTTCTAAGTTTTTGGAACCCACTACCATGTATGTTTTCTTATATATGTATGACTAAATAGTGATGTTGAGTTGGAATTTCATGGATGTTAATTTCTTAATTGTAGACCTTAATTATGTGGATGCTTATCTTTCAATGGTACCTTAAATATGTGAATGCTTAACTTTGAATGTTATGTTTAGCTTGTTAAAGTATTCCTTTGCATTTCGGTTACTTTGAAGTTGAATGGTTGGTGATAATAAGTTACGCAACCGAGACTACTGCTTGTTTGTATTATACCTTGAATGTTTGGTTAGTTGATCTTGAATGGTAGGTCTAGGTTGCTAATTTTGAAATTTTCAGTTGGTGTATGCCACATTTGAATGTTTGGTATCTTGCTCTTGAATGGTAGTTTTTGCAAGTTAGGTAACAGTTTTTAGAATATTACTTCCATTCCTATGTATTTGTATATAAAAACTAGTAAGTATGGGAAGTTATGGGTTTGCATGCTGTCAATTTCTTTGGGTAGAAACCGAATGTGTTAGTACCTGCAGAAGAGTGGTTGTTTCTAATTGCTGGTGTTGCTGATTGCTTCTATTTATACATCTATAATAGGTAAGTTCCATTTAATTCATTAGGTTGCAGCCGATTGGTTAATGTTATGGCATGCATTACAAGTCAGTTTAGTTTCTTAGGTTTTTAAATGTTTGTTTATGGTGTGCATTGGGATAGTGAAGGGTAGAAAATCATTAGCTTTGTTAGAGACCTCTATCATTGTATATTCTTCTATATAATGTCATCACTGTCTTGTTCAATATGCTGAAGCAACATTCCATAAGTAGAACTGATTTGAATCTTGGGGGAAGGTGGCAAACATGGTTATTATTTATTGAATCAAGCAAGAGGGAAATGAAAATATTATAGTTAATCGTATGGCTCAGTTTTGGAAATGCAATTTTAAGTGATGTATGGTACAGTTGACATATTATAGTTAGCACAAGAAATAAATAGTGGAAGCAGGAAATGAAAAGGAAAAACAATTTGTCTGTGATTTGTTCATTGTTTCTGGAATTCCAATTTTGATATGTTGAAATTCTATTTTTTATGTTGTGTATAACAAGTGGAATTATAAATTTTGATTAGAGATAATAGGCATTTTGGAAAAAGAAATTCATTTTCACTTTCAAAGGAGGTAAATAACTGAATTGCAAATAAATATAGCCTTGTAAATTTTACAAGCCGAGCAAAATTTCATTAAACGTGGAGAAAGTGAAAAATAACACTTATTTGCAAGAATGCATTATCCATTTGTTTTTTTTGGTAACAAGTCATACAATTTCCAATTATTCATAAAACAATCTGTATGGCATGATAGATATGGATTCACATTGGTTTTCATCACTTTTTGAAGGGATTATGATGACGTACTGAATAACGTTGCTGAATATGTTAATTATGGTAATTCTTCTGTAAACGATGGAGATTGCAGTGGTAATCACAATTCTGGTATTGACGACGACGACGACGATGATTCAAATGAAGAAGGTGAGTTGTTTTGGGAAAGGGAGTTCGATGATGAGAAATTGATTTTATGCACGGCAGGTGCCGTAGCTTTATATTATAATACTTATATATATAAGGAGCATTGTATGGATTCGTACAACACTGGAATGCAATGGTTGATAGAAATATTACATGGACATTGGACGCGCAGTGTAAACATGTTTATGATGGATGCAACAACATTTCAGAGTCTGTGCATTAAACTTGAAAACTAATATGAGTTAAAGGCATCTAGGGTATTAAGTGTTAAAACACCCCTTCGGGCTTAATTGCTTAGGTTAGGGAGGCTACGAAACCAAACTTATCTACGTTTTTATTCATCATTATTATAAAAAAAAATTTTGTTTTTTTTTTTGTTTTTTTTTTATGCAAATTATGTACTATCCCTTTCCCTTAGTTGTTACCTTTAACAAAAGAACATAAATAATGTAATAATCCAATGTGCAACCCACAATTATATGTTAAAGTATGTGTGTGTGAAAATGAAGATTTAAGAATACTTGTTAAATGAGCATATGAGCAGAATCAAGTGTTAACAATATGAGAGTTTGTAAACTTAGATATTTCAAGAAGTATTCTGATAGACCTTGTTAAAAATGTTTACTAAGATGCGTCTCAAGAGTCACTTTAACAAAAGAACTCCTTTTACTCTGCCATCCTAGTAACAACAGTTTTGCAAATAGTTTATGAAATAGAAAACACAGTTTTTTTTTTTTAACAACTACCCTTTCCCCCCCAACCAAAATGAGACATTGTCCTCAATGTCTTAAGGTAGAAAGATAGAGTATAGAAGACATCACCTGAAATAGCGAACACTGACAAACCTGAAA
Organism: Populus alba; assembly: GCF_005239225.2. Lineage (NCBI taxonomy): Eukaryota > Viridiplantae > Streptophyta > Magnoliopsida > Malpighiales > Salicaceae > Populus > Populus alba. Next base: position 520,867 of record NC_133286.1, on the reverse strand, counting down.
CACACTTACACAAATATAAGAAACAACAAAAGACAATAATAAAACCAAAAGACACAAAGTTTTTACAAACGAAGGCTCAAATCCAATCTAAGCTTTTTACAGCTTTCCTTAGCTGACCAATTTATGTGACTCATGGAGGGATTACTTACAGGGATGAAAGATTGTAGTTGGTCAATCAATTGTTCAGCAGTAGCAGCAGAGATTATGATTTGTCGTGCTGAAGATGTTAGAAATTCCTGTTCCACAACATGATCAAGAAAAGACAACAACTTATCATAAAAACCATTAACATTTAACAAACCTATGGGTTTATGGTGAATGTGCAGTTGGGCCTAAGAGGAAATATGAAAGATCTCTTCCAATGTGCCCAGACCACCTGGTAAGGCAATGAAGGCATCAACATGGTTAAACATTGCATTCAGTCGATCATACATTGTGGGACCTGTAATTCCTCTCCAATTGTTTTTCCAATGATGTCCCCTTGTGCTAAAGCTTTGGGGACAACCCCCAAAACTTGACTACCTCCTAAAGATGCAGCTATTGACACTCCCCCCCATTAACCCAAGGCTGCCTCCTCCATACACTAAATGAATCTTTCGCTCAGCTAGTACCTGACCAAGATGATTTGCTGATTCTAAAAACTCTTTTTCTTTCCCAGGACTTGATCCACCGAAAACACAAATACTGTTTATGTTATGACTTGAGGAACCTGCCATTTCTACACACTTCTATATTTGATGAAAGTATGGGTTGAGTAGAAATGAAGGGAAGGAAGAGAAGAATTTATAGATGAGAAATTGAAAATGCAATCATACCACCTATATGTAGGCCAGCCGTAGTCTCACTCTCTTTTTTCTCTCTCTCTTTATTTATTTTGAAAAGGCATGTGTATGTACAGGTAGTTATGATTGTGGCTCACATCTTCCCTTGGTTTTACATCCAAGAACGGCTTAAACGCCCTCTATGGGTCGGGGATAGGCTTCCCATCCAGTTTTCTTAAAAACTGGCAAACATGGTCTTTTTTAGTCAGATTCCCAAGACTAAGTCGAGCATGTTCTTTATAGAATTGGGGCCATAAATCATAAATTGCACGATGCACATCTCCACTAGGGTGCGTCTCAAGAGTCAATAGAAGATTATCTAAAGACCCCTTACTCAGGCCATCCTTAATGAATTGTATTTTATCTTCACGGTTTACAGATACCATTCCTAAAGAACGACATGTCATATTACAAGTCCATCTGGCACATCGGTGACAGACTTTCAGTCGTTTTGCACGACATTTCTTCACAAAAGTGCTTTTACCTGTTCCAGGCATGTATGAAATGAAAGAATTGAAGGACTCACCTGATAATCGGACCTTTGCTTCAATCAGCCAGCGAATATCTTCAGGAATTCCATGGTTCATTAACAACCTCAATCTTGCACATCTAGCACGGTAAATTTTTGTAATCGCATTCTGAGGCAGGGCGGGAAAATACTTTTTCAATTTTTCAAGAGTGGTGTCCATTTTCAACTGAGAATTGGGGGAGAGATTCAAAGAAAGAAGAAAGAGCAGAGAATTGCACAATTATATACACAGATATCAGTTATCATGGGAAACTGAAAGAACCGACTTAAAAGTCACGGAGTACCGTTATCCGCCATTTGACCGGGGTGAGAGAAACTAGCAAAACAAAATACATACCAAAACAAACACAAAAAAATGTGAGAAAAAGAATCAATCTTTATATATAGGATCACTCAATTCAATAGAGTCATTTTCAACTGAAAAATTATCAAAATAAACTTTCAACCGATGCCCATTTACCTTGAAAACATTGCCATTCTTTGGATTTTCGATATCACAGGCCCCATATGGATACACATATTTCACAATAAAAGGACCACTCCATCTTGATCTTAGTTTTCCAGGAAATAAATGGAGTCGAGAATTATAAAGCAAGACTTTTTGACCAACATTGAATGTTTTTCTCAGTATTTTCTTGTCATGAAACTCTTTGATTCTTGCTTTATGAATTCTTGAATTGTCATATGCATCATTTCTTATTTCCTCAAGCTCATTTATTTATAATTTTCGCAGCTGACTAGCATCATCAATGTTTGAATTGAAAGCTTTAATAGCCCAATAAGCTTTATGTTCAATTTCCACAGGCAAGTGACAAGGTTTTCCATAGACTAGTCTATAAGGTGACATACCTAATGATGTTTTATATGCAGTTCGATAAGCCCAAAGTGCATCATTAAGTCTTAAAGACCAGTCTTTCTGATTAGGGTTCACCGTTTTCTTCAAGATTTGTTTGATCTCCCTATTAGCAAGTTCTACCTGTCCACTCGTTTGAGGGTGATAAGGGGTGGCAACTTTGTGTGTGATTCCATATTTCTTCATTAAAGATTCAAATGGCTTGTTGCAGAAATGTGTTCCACCATCACTTATCATGGCTCGAGGGATTCCAAATCGACTTAAAATGTTTTCTTTCAAAAATTTTATCACTGTTTTGTGATCATTGGTTCTACTTGGAATTGCCTCTATCCATTTTAAAACATAATCTACTGCGACCAATATATACAAGAAACCAAATGATGGAGGAAATGGACCCATAAAATCTATACCCCAACAATCAAAGATCTCAATGACAAGAATAGGATTTAAAGGCATCATGTGACGTTTTGAAATAGATCCCAACTTTTGACAATTTTCACAAGTCTTGCAGAATGCATGTGAGTCTTTGAACATGGTGGGCCAGTAAAATCCACTTTGTAAGATTTTTGCAGTTGTCTTTCTTGATGAGAAATGACCCCCACATGCCTTAAAATGACAAAATTTAATGACACTACTTACCTCATTGTCAGGAATGCATCTTCGAAATATTTGATCAGGATAATATTTGAATAAATAAGGGTCATCCCAATAAAAGTTCTTCACTTCGTTCAAGAACTTTCTTTTGTCTTGGGTACTCCAATAAGCTGGCAATTGTCCTGAAACAAGAAAATTAACAATATTAGCAAACCAAGGCATCATAGAGACAAAAAATAAAGATTCATCAGGAAAGTAGTCATTGATTGGTGTGATGTCAGATCTCGAATCGGTTGTCAATCTTGACAAATGATCTGCGACAACATTTTCGGTGCCTTTCTTGTCTTTGATTGTGATATCAAATTCTTGAAGTAACAAAATCCACCGCACCAATCTAGCCTTAGAATCTTTCTTAGAGAAGATATTTCAATGCTGCATGATCACTAAAAACAACAACATGTGAGCCAACAAGATAAGATCTGAACTTGTCACATGCAAATACTACTGCAAGTAATTCTTTTTTAGTGGTAGTGTAATTCATTTGAGCACTATTTAAAGTTTTACTTGCATAGTAAATCACATAAGGTTTCTTATCTTTTTTTTGTCCCAAGACAGCACCCACGGCGTAATCACTAGCATCACACATTATTTCAAAAGGTAATGACCAATCAGGAGGTTGAATGACAGGAGCAGAAGTAAGCAAGCTTTTAAGTTTAACAAAGCCTTTTTCACATTGTTTAGTCCATTCAAAAACAGTTTCCTTTGATAGAAGATTACACAATGGTTTAGATATTACACTAAAATCTTTGATGAACCTTCTATAAAAACCAGCATGTCCTAAGAATGATCTAACATCTTTAACAAATTTTGGTGTTGGTAAGTTGGCAATTAACTCGATTTTAGATTTGTCAACCTCAATTCCTGTCGATGAAACAATGTGACCAAGTATAATGCCGTTTGTTACCATAAAGTGACATTTTTCCCAATTCAGTACAAGATTCTTCTCTTCACACCTGTTCAAAACCTTTTCCAAGTTAGTTAAGCAATCATCAAATGAATCACCAAAAACAGAAAAATCATCCATAAAAATCTCAAGAAAACGTTCAACCATATCACTGAATATGCTAAGCATGCATCTTTGAAACGTAGCTGGTGCATTACATAACCCAAAAGGCATTCTTCGATATGCAAAAGTACCAAATGGACATGTGAAAGTAGTCTTCTCTTGATCTTCTAATGCAATTTCAATTTGATTGTAACCTGAATAGCCATCTAGGAAACAATAAAATTCATGACCTGCAACTCTTTCTAGGATTTGATCCATGAAAGGTAAAGGAAAATGATCTTTTCTAGTCATTAAATTAAGTTTCCTATAGTCAATGCACATGCGCCAACCAATAATAGTTCGAGTTGGAATTAACTCATTTTTCTCATTTGTTATCATAGTGACTCCAGACTTTTTGGGTACAACTTGGGTAGGACTTACCATTTGCTGTCAGAAATAGGATAAATGATTCCATTATCTAGAAGCTTAATGAATTTATTTTTCACTACTTCTTTCATATTAGGATTAAGTCTTCGTTGCATTTCTCTAGATGGTTTAGCATTTTCCTCCAAATAAATCTTGTGTGTGCAAATCAAAGGACTAATTCCTTTTATGTCAGCTATGGTCCATCCTAATGCATTTTTGTGCATTTTCAGAGTCTGTAGTAACTTACCTTCTTGATGTGTATTAAGTTTGAAAGAGATTATTACCGGAAAAGTTTCATTTTCTCCCAAAAATGAGTATTTGAGGTTGACTGGTAACGGCTTCAAATCAAGTTTTGGTGGTTGAACACTTGAAGGTATGGACTCAATTGATTGTGGTGGCAATTCTTCAATTTGTGGTCTCCAATTACATGCCTTTGCTTCTTCCTGAAAATAAACCATTTGCAACTCGTCAGGTTCATCAATCTCAGTTTCACTAGAAGTGGTTTGAAATTGATCATGAACTAATTTTTCAATAAAGTCCACTTCCTGTAAATCATTATCATCTCCAGGTTGCTTGCAAATGTTGAAAATATTCATCTCCAATGTCATGTTTCCAAATGATAGTTTCATCAGTCCATTCCTACAATTAATCAATGCATTAGAAGTTGCAAGAAATGGACGTCCTAAAATAACAGGAATTGAATTACATGCTTCAACAGGTTGTGTATCCAAGACAATAAAATCTACAGGGTAAATGAATTTATCAACTTGTACTAACACATCCTCAACTATTCCTCTAGGCACTTTTACAGATCTACCAGCAAGTAAAAGAGTTATAGAAGTTGGTTTTAACTCACCTAGATTGAGACTTTGAAAAACCGAATATGGAAGTAAATTCACACTAGCTCCAAGATCAAGTAAAGCTCTTTCAATTTTATGTTCTCCAATAAAGCAAGAAATGGTAGGACAACCAGGGTCTTTATATTTCAAAGCATTATTGTTTTGAAGAATAGCACTTACTTGTTCGGCTAAAAAGGCTTTCTTTTTCACATTCAGTTTTCTCTTCACAGTGCATAGATCTTTCAAAAATTTAGCATAGGAAGGTACCTGTTTAATAACATCCAACAAAGGTATATTGATCCTTACTTGTTTGAAAATTTCAAGGATTTCAGAATTGTGATTGACTTTCCTTTGTTTGGTCATGGCATGAGGAAATGGAAGTGCTGGCGGAGAATCAGTCTTTTCTTCACAATGTTCAAATTCAACCCCTTCCTTACCCTCAGAGATTGACTCATCATCTTTCTCACAAGGTTCAAGAGTGGGTTTTTCAATAACCTTACCACTGCGAAGAGTGATGACTGATTTGACTTGATCCATGTGTTGGCTTTCGGAACTACTTGCATTTGCATTGTATTGCCCCTTTGGATTTTGCTGTGGTTGAGATGGAAACTTACCTTTCTCTTGAAAACTGAGAGCAGATGTGAATTTTGTAAGAGCATCTTTAAAATTTGTCATGCTTTGAGTAAGTTGAGTGTTGATTGTCTCTTGCTTTTCAATGAATGCATGCAATGTTTCCTCAAGATTTCTTCTAGGAGGTGGAGCATAAGGAGGTTCATATCCATGAGAATTTTGGAAATTATGGTGTGCTTGAAACGGTGGCTGTGAAGTTTGTGCATTATTGTTATCACTCTTCCAACTGAAATTTGGGTGATTTCTCCAACCAGGATTGTATGTTTGCGAGTATGGGTTATGATTGGGCCTTTGGAAACTGTTTAAAACATGGGCTTGTTCATGGAGACATTCCTTGAAAGAAGGCAAAGTTGGACAGTCATTGGTTGCATGTTCATTTGTTTCACAGATTTGACACACAATGTCTTGAACAGATTTTAATTGACCACTCTTTTTCAATTCTAGTGCCTCGACTTTTCTAGCTAAAGATGTAAACTTGGCTTGGAGGTCATGATCTTCCCTAAGGTTATACATACCTCCACTAGATGTATGAGGTTGGGTTTTACTTGGTGCCTCATAAGTGCCTTTAGTGTCCCAATTTTGCGCATTTTCAGCTAGCAAGTCTAGGTACTCCATTGCTTCATTAGGGTCTTTATCTTCAAAAGTTCCATTGCACATCAATTCAACCATTTGCCTATCTTTAGGTGTTAATCCTTTATAAAATTGTGAAACCAATCTCCATGTTTCAAAACCATGATGAGGGCAAGTATTAAGCAAGTCTCGATACCTATCCCAACATTGGTAAAATGTTTCACTTGGTTTTTGGGTGAAAGTGGTGATTTGTCTTTTGAAAGAGTTGGTTCTGTAAGATGGAAAAAACTTCTTTAAAAATTGTTGTTGCATTTCATCCCAAGCACGAATGGATCCTGACCTAAGATTTTGTAGCCATGTTTTAGCTTTATCTTTTAATGAAAAAGGAAAAAGCTTTAATCGAATGGTGTTCATGCTACAATTTAAGTCATTATAGGTGTCACAAACTTCTTCAAATTCTCTCAAATGCAAGTATGAATTTTCTAGATCTAAGCCATGAAAAGAAGGTAAAAGTTGAATAATGCCTGGCTTAAAATTAAAATGGGATGCATCAGGAGGGAAAACTATGCATGAGGGTGCACTTGTTCTTGTGGGATTCATGTGGTCTCTAAGGGTCTTAACACGGCTATTCTCATTATTCTCATTATGAAGTGACTGGTTATCTTCTTCGGCCATATTTTCTGAAAATGATGAGGATACCCTATAAAGTCTACCACTTAATGTACGTGACCAAACACTCATGCACGTGTAGAAAGAGAATAAAAGGAAGAAGAAAACAAAAGAAAAAGAAACAACACAAAAGAAGCAAAGTTGGATACAAGAAAAGTGAAAATAAAAAATAAATAAATAAATACTAAAATTTGTACAAGAATTTACCTCCCCGGCAACGGCGCCAAAAACTTGACACGACCAAAAGATTGATGTCTTCTCCCAAGTGCAGGAGTGTCGAAGTAATAAATAACCCGGCAAGACCGGGGTCGAATCACAGAGAGGTTAATTGTATAAATTATAAATAACAACACAACAATAACAATAATAGCAACAATAACAACAGCAATAATAACAATAACAATAATAGCAACAATAACAACAATAATAATAACAATAACAGTAATAGTAATAATAATAATAATAATAATAATAATACTCAGTACGTGGCGTTGTTATACCTGAGAATGATCTAAAAGATCGGGTCACAGGTTTCCAGCCTATATACTGAGTTTATGGAAAGATCAAAGAGATATATTATATAATATAAACAGATTTCTGATGCGAATGAACAAGGCAAGACCAACAATGTCAGGATCCTTGATCAAACACAGAGCATACTTAACATACATAAAATATAACAAGAATGTAAATAATAATATTAATAATAATAATAATAATAGTAGTAGTAGTAGTAGTAGTAGTAGTAGTAATAACAATAAAAAGAAGAGGAGGAAGAAATTAATGAGAACTTTGAGATGGAAGATTAATGTAAGGATTAAACAATGATAAAAATAAATGTCAAGGTTAGAGGATCCACCAATGGTATTTCAAACAAGTATAGTATAAACTCTTATTACTCAATTTGAAAACCACACACGAAGGAGGTTCCATTCGGATGATTTGTCATTAATAGCTCATTATAAATTATTAACATGATCATATTAATTATCTCATTTACATAACACCAAACTTTTAAATATTATCAGGAATTCATGATGTTAATTGATGTTAACAACAAATCAAGTACCTTTCATAGCCCAGGTGTAGGTAATACCATACGGTTGGGCTATGAGAGTGCCAAGCATTTGTTGTACCAAGTATTATACAACACAAATTTAGATTAACCATTTAACAAGCAAGGTATTAAGAATTAGTAAGATAAAAAGATAAGACATGTTAATATTAAACATTAAGGTTCATATTGAGTTTATACCATACTTGTTCTTACACCATTAGTGTAACCTTTTCACCTTGACATAATAAATTTAGCCAAACATAATGAAGAAGAGAAACATAAATAAACAAAACAAGAACATAAATAAAATACAAGTTAACTAAGGAAAGGAAAGGAAATGAAAAGCATAAACAAGAAATTAATGAAAGCAAAACTTAAGAATTACAAAAATATAAAGAGAGAAAATAAAGAGCATGAACTTGATCTGAACAACCAAGCCCCTAAATACATGGCAAATGCCTCCTTTTATAGGCCAAAATTCAGAATTATTGATTTGATGACTAATTGTTGAGTGGGTGGCCAACTTTTGACTTGGTGAAAATTCTTATCTTCTTGTCTTAATAAAACAAAAATGCTAGCATCAGAACTGGGTCCAGATGTCCAAATGAAAGTTCTAGGAAATTCTCTTAGCTTTCCAGGAAAAAAAAAGATGAGGTCATTTGGACTTCTAGAACTCAATATATGGGCTGAACACTGAACAGTGTCTGGGCTGCAGGACAGATTCGGACTTCTCCGTTGTTGCTATAATTTGGACTTGAAAACGGCCTTCTTAGATCTTGATGTCCAGATGAAAGTTGTAGGCCTATATCTTACTGAATTTGTGTAAACATTTGAGGTCATTTGGACATCTAGAACTCGAGATATGACCCAATTACCGAACAATGTTCCAGTTTGGACTGCACCAACATCTCTTTTCCAAGTTTCACCCTCTCTTTATCTTCACAAATTTCAGTAGTTGAATTCATCAATCAATACTTTGATTTATGTGATAGACCTGCATTTAAGATGAACATTTACCATATATTAGGGTATTTTATAGTATTAGACTTGTTATTATAAAACATGCTTTAGTTAAGGAGTTATTGATACTTTAAGTGCAAAATGATGATATAAAACCTTGATAAGTATGCACTTTTAAGTACTAATCAATTAGCATTCCTAATTACATCCAACTGTCATTGCACAGGAAATGAGAGGAGCAAAGAAGTTTAGGCATGTCGGCATAGAGCCCTCGATGTGTGCCAAGTACGATATCGTGTTTACTAACATAGTGGCCACGGGAGAATATGCTTGGACTCCCTTACAAGGACTTTTATCAGATAAAGATAATATGGCGACTAGAATGAGAAATACAACCAATAAGGATACTAACATGGAAGAAGGAAGTGGCAACTCTGAAGAGGATGCAATCCCTGATTTTAGTCGGGATGTTAGCAACATGGTTGGTGGAAGCAATGTCACAAACAGTAGCAGCAACCCCAGCAATTTAAAGAGAAAGAGTCCTCATCAAACTACACCTGAATTGCAGAAAAAAAAAAAAAAAAGGGAACTGGAATGGGAGCAGCACTAGTTGCACGTCTGGATAACATTTTTGAGACCGTCTCCATGCCTAGAGGGATCACAGCTCCTTGTAGAGATAAAAAAGGCTGTAGCATTGAAGAGGTAATGGAAGAACTGCACTCTATTGATGGAGTTGCCTTTGGTAGTATACTGCATACCTTTGCAACTAAATTGTTCTGTATGAGGAGCAAGAGGGAGATGTGGGCTGCAATGGATTGTATTAACAGAAAAATATCATGGTTGAAAATAATGTTTGACCAACACAGAAAAACTTAGATGGACAAGGTCAGTTTTTTAACTTTTTACCCTATTCATGTCTTTGTATTTATGTTGAATTATGTAGACAAGTAACATGTTTAGTTTTGTGAAATATTTTTCACTGGTTTTGCAGATTTCCTGTGCTGTAAATGTTGCTGGAATTAAAAAGAGTTGCCCATGTTTTGGTGTATTTCCATTTCTAAGTTTTTGGAACCCACTACCATGTATGTTTTCTTATATATGTATGACTAAATAGTGATGTTGAGTTGGAATTTCATGGATGTTAATTTCTTAATTGTAGACCTTAATTATGTGGATGCTTATCTTTCAATGGTACCTTAAATATGTGAATGCTTAACTTTGAATGTTATGTTTAGCTTGTTAAAGTATTCCTTTGCATTTCGGTTACTTTGAAGTTGAATGGTTGGTGATAATAAGTTACGCAACCGAGACTACTGCTTGTTTGTATTATACCTTGAATGTTTGGTTAGTTGATCTTGAATGGTAGGTCTAGGTTGCTAATTTTGAAATTTTCAGTTGGTGTATGCCACATTTGAATGTTTGGTATCTTGCTCTTGAATGGTAGTTTTTGCAAGTTAGGTAACAGTTTTTAGAATATTACTTCCATTCCTATGTATTTGTATATAAAAACTAGTAAGTATGGGAAGTTATGGGTTTGCATGCTGTCAATTTCTTTGGGTAGAAACCGAATGTGTTAGTACCTGCAGAAGAGTGGTTGTTTCTAATTGCTGGTGTTGCTGATTGCTTCTATTTATACATCTATAATAGGTAAGTTCCATTTAATTCATTAGGTTGCAGCCGATTGGTTAATGTTATGGCATGCATTACAAGTCAGTTTAGTTTCTTAGGTTTTTAAATGTTTGTTTATGGTGTGCATTGGGATAGTGAAGGGTAGAAAATCGTTAGCTTTGTTAGAGACCTCTATCATTGTATATTCTTCTATATAATGTCATCACTGTCTTGTTCAATATGCTGAAGCAACATTCCATAAGTAGAACTGATTTGAATCTTGGGGGAAGGTGGCAAACATGGTTATTATTTATTGAATCAAGCAAGAGGGAAATGAAAATATTATAGTTAATCGTATGGCTCAGTTTTGGAAATGCAATTTTAAGTGATGTATGGTACAGTTGACATATTATAGTTAGCACAAGAAATAAATAGTGGAAGCAGGAAATGAAAAGGAAAAACAATTTGTCTGTGATTTGTTCATTGTTTCTGGAATTCCAATTTTGATATGTTGAAATTCTATTTTTTATGTTGTGTATAACAAGTGGAATTATAAATTTTGATTAGAGATAATAGGCATTTTGGAAAAAGAAATTCATTTTCACTTTCAAAGGAGGTAAATAACTGAATTGCAAATAAATATAGCCTTGTAAATTTTACAAGCCGAGCAAAATTTCATTAAACGTGGAGAAAGTGAAAAATAACACTTATTTGCAAGAATGCATTATCCATTTGTTTTTTTTGGTAACAAGTCATACAATTTCCAATTATTCATAAAACAATCTGTATGGCATGATAGATATGGATTCGCATTGGTTTTCATCACTTTTTGAAGGGATTATGATGACGTACTGAATAACGTTGCTGAATATGTTAATTATGGTAATTCTTCTGTAAACGATGGAGATTGCAGTGGTAATCACAATTCTGGTATTGACGACGACGACGATTCAAATGAAGAAGGTGAGTTGTTTTGGGAAAGGGAGTTCGATGATGAGAAATTGATTTTATGCACGGCAGGTGCCGTAGCTTTATATTATAATACTTATATATATAAGGAGCATTGTATGGATTCGTACAACACTGGAATGCAATGGTTGATAGAAATATTACATGGACATTGGACGCGCAGTGTAAACATGTTTATGATGGATGCAACAACATTTCAGAGTCTGTGCATTAAACTTGAAAACCAATATGAGTTAAAGGCATCTAGAAGAATGTGTGTTTTTGAAAAAGTTGGAATATTTCTTTATACAATAGTTTTGGGTGCTTCCAACAGGGAAGTTTAAGAGAGATTCCAACATTCAGGAAAAACAATTAGTAGGTACTTTAATGAGGTTCTTAGATCAATTTTTTTGCTCGCTACAAATTTAATTCAACCTGCAGATCCCGGGTTTGTAAACACACCGAGGGAAATTATGAACAATCCGACGTATATGCCACATTCTAACGTAATGTCATTAATCATATTTGTTAATGGTGATTCGTATTTCATGAATTTATGAAATTTAATTTTTTTGTCAGCTTGAATTGATGTTATTTTGCTGGGTTATCATATATTAGAATTGTGTTGGAACTATTAACGGTACACATGTCCATGCATGTGTTTCTTTTGAAAAGCAAATCCCATTTATCGGCCAAAAAGGTGTGTCGACCCAGAATGTTATGGCTGCATGTAGCTTTGACATGCAATTCACATTTGTTTGGGCGGGTTGGGAAGGAAGTGCACATGATACACGAATTTTTCTCGAGGCAATTGACAATCCACGTATAAAATTTCCTAAGCCACCGGAAGGTAGAAATATGTGTATGTGTGTGTGTATATATGATAATTAATGTTATTTATTTTTATTTTTTTTTGCAATTTTTAGTTTAAAACAATTATATGTTTTTTCAGGGAAATACTACTTGGTTGATTCGGGATATCCTAATGAATATGGATTTTTAGGTCCATATAGAGGTCAGAGATATCATTTGCAAGAGTTTAGGAGGCGAGGACAACCACAAACTCTTGAAGAAATTTTCAACAGTATGCACTCTTCATTACGTTGTGTGATAGAACGAACATTTGGAGTTTGGAAAAAAAGATGGTGAATCCTACAGAATATGCCATCTTATAATTACAAGGCACAAGTTCAAATTGTTGTCGCATCCATGGCAATTCATAATTACATTAGAAGAACTTCAATGCAAGATGTGGCATTTATGGAGTTCGATCGCCATCCTGATTTTGTGCCCGATGATTTTATAACTGATGTGGCTCCACATTCACAAAGTCAAGGACACCAAAGGCCTTCGCGAATAGATTATGTACGTGATGGGATTGCTGCAAGTTTAATTACATAATTATAAATTATTGTTCTAATATGTTTAGGTCTATTTGCAAAAATTTATTGGTTGTAATGTTACTTCATTGATATTATGAATTAAGTCCATTTAGGTAATTATACAATAAAATGAAATTGAACCACAATTTGTAACCAAACACATTAAACAACTTTTTTTTCAACCTCAATTTGAACCACAATTTTAACCAAACACCTATTTTTTCAGATCAACCACAACTAAAAGCATTTTTTATGAAACTACTTTTTTCAAATCACAACCACAATAGCTACCACAATACCAAACGCACTCCAAGAGTTAATCATGTCGATCAATCATGAATCGTCTTGGACTAAAAATATGTTTGGCAGTGTAGTAGCGGTTGCTTTTCAAATAATTTTTCATGTTGAAATGTATGCTAATGATGTTTTTTTATTTTTTAAAAATCATTTTGACATCAGCACATCAAAATGATTCAAAACATACAAACCGTATTAAATTTTAACAAAAAAAAATTGAATTTTATTGGGAAGACGGTTTGCACCGTGTTCCCAAACGCTCTCTAACCCGCTGTAGCATAGATCATGATAGCCATGCAAGAATATATGAAAGTTATTTACCATATCAAGATCCTAAGAAGATGGCTGCATCTTCTCTCTCGTTTCCCAGCTGCTGTTAGTCCTATCCAAATTTCTAGTAGGAAGCTCTCTGTCTAGCTATTAATAATTATTAAAAAAAAAAAAAAACATCAATAGCAGCGTGAAGTTCCCTCTGCTGTTCCTATCGGTTATTTCTTGAATCTTAAGGGGGGGCCCGTAGCGCAACTTGAAGGACAGGGAATGGGCAATCTTGGCGAGACTAGGAACACGCCATTTTAGGTATTTATTAACAAGGCCCTTTGCTCGGCCGGAGACATCTCCGACCAGGGACTTGTTCTGGTTAAATATAATCAGTGTATTACCTCCTTAAAAGAAAAAAAAATCACTTTGCTAGCTTATCGAGGGGCATTTTAGTTACAATGGCTAAATTATTCCTGAAAACAAAATCTCTTTATTCTATAATTGTTTTTTGTTATAATGGCTATAATCGAGGGGCATTTTAGTAGTTTAACAAGTATAAATACAATTAAAACAAAGGTGGCGTGAGGGAATGTCCTTGCCCTCTGGGCTTATGGTGTCGTCTAACATCGCTTTCTGCAATGACGGTGGAAGCGCCATGGCTTCTTTAACATATGGCGATATTGTGGTGGTTTAGGCGATGGTGTATTTCAAGAACTTATTATTATTGTTCTCTTCTCCCTGAATAGTTTTTTCATTCAAAATTTCAAAATTGTTATTTCATTTACTGATATTTCAACTTTTATTGTTTTTTTTTTATTTCTTGTTCTTAGTTTTTTCATCAAATCTCAAATTATTTTTAATTTTATCATTAAATTTATAATTGTGATTTTTTATTTTTTTAAATCTGATCGATCCTTATTCTTTTAATTTTGATTTTTTTTTATGAATTGGACTTTTTTTTTTATTTTATTTTACCATTCAATTCAAAATTTTAAGTTGTCATCTTATTTGTTTTTTATTTCACATTTGATCTTCATTATCTTAATTGTTGTTTTTTGTTTTTGGATATTTTTTTTTTGTTTTAAAATTTCATCTTTTGACATTTGATTTATTGAGAATTAGATTTTATGGTTTTTCAATTATTGCTTTTGGTTTAACGACTTGTGTTACGAATTTGAAAAGTTAACATGGAGTTTTTGAATTTAATTTTTAATTTCATCATTAGACGTTATTTATTTTTAAAAATAGGCTTCATTATTTTCTTCAGTTTTATTTCAATCAAGTTTTCCTGATTTTATGAACTAAGTAGCACGTTTGGCTGGTTAAATTAATCATATTTTTGGAGTCATTTTTTTATATGTTTCTTTTTATTTCCCCTTAAAAATTGGATTTTTTTTAAAAATTAAGCTTTCCCATCCTTCAACATTTGATTTATTAGTGAGCTGGGTCACAGGTTTGAAAGGTCATCACGGGATGCCATCATTTTTTTCACTCATTTTTTTTTTTTAAAATTTATCCTTTAAAGTTGCTTATTTTGAAACATGGGCTTCATGATCTTCTTTGATTTTTCTTTCAATCACATTATCCTAGTCTCATGACCTGGTTAGTAAGTTTAGTCGGTTAACCCGATAATTTCTTTAGAATAGCTTTTTATATCATTTTTCAATTTTATTTTTCAAAATTGAGTTTTTTTTAATTAAGATATGTTAACCTTCTATATTTTATTTATTAAAAATTAGGCTTCATGATTAATTTTTCAAATGGGGTGCTTCTGGTTTAGTGATTTAAGTCACGTGTTTAAAAATTTAACTTGGATCGGCAACATCTTTTTCACCTCTTTTTTTTCAATTTCATCATTCGACGTTGTTTATATATATATATATATATAAATGGACCTCATGATTTTATTTGGTTTTCTTTCAATCAAGTTATCTTGATCTCATGATCCGGGCAACAGGTTTAGCTGATTAACTAATTAGTACTTAAAAGTGCATATTTATCAAGGTTTTATATCATCATTTTGCACTTAAAGTATCAATAACTCCTTAACTAAAGCATATTTTATAATAACAAGTCTAATACTATAAAATGCCTTAATATATGGTAAATGTTCATCTTAAATGCAAGCCTATCATATAAATCAAAGGATTGATTGATGAGTTCAAGTATGGAAATTAAAAGGACAAAGAGAGGGTGAAGCTTAGAAAAGAGATGTTGGTGCAGTCCAAACTGGAACACTGTTCAGTAATTGGGTCATATCTCGAGTTCTAGAAGTTCAAATAACCTCAAATTTTAACATAGATTCAGTAAGACATAGGCCTACAACTTTCATGTTTTCATAAAGATCTAAGAAGTCATTTTTCAAGTCCAAATTATAGCAACAATGGAGAAGTCCGAATCTGTCCTGCAGCCCGAACACTGTTCAGTGTTTGGCCCATATCTGGAGTTCTAGAAGTCCAAATGACCTCCATTTTTACCTTCTGGAAAGCTAAGACAATTTCCTACAACTTTCATGTTTTTAAGTGGACTCAGTTCGAATGATAGCATTTTTGTTTTATTCAGATAAAAAGATAAGGATTTTCACCAAGTCAAAAGTTGGCCACCCACTTAACAATTAGTCATCAAATCAATAATTTCAAATTTTGGTCTATAAAAGGAGGCATTTGCCATGTATTTGGGAGCTTGGTTGTTCAGATCAAGTTCATGCTCTTTATTTCTCTCTTTATATTTTTTGGAATTCTTAAGCTTTGCTTTCATTAATTTCTTATTTATGCTTTTCATTTCCTTTCCTTTCCTTAGTTAACTTGTATCTTATTTATGTTCTTGTTTTGTTTATTTATGTTTCTCTTGTTCATTATGTTTAGCTAAATTTATTATGTCAAGGCGAAAAGGTTACACTAATGGTATAAGAACAAGTATAGTGTAAACACAACATGGACCTTAATGTTTAATATTAACATCTCTTATCTTTTTATCTTACTAATTCTTAATACCTTGCTTGTTAAATGGTTAATCTAGATTTGTGTTGTATAATACTTGGTACAACAAATGCATGGCACTCTCATAGCCCAACCGTATGGTATTACCTACACCTGGGCTATGAAAGGAACTTGATTTGTTGTTAACATCAGTTAACATCATGAATTCCTGACAATATTTAAAATTTTTAATGTTATGTAAATAAGATAATTAATATGATCATGTTAATAATTTATAATGAGCTATTAATGACAAATCATCCAATTGGAACCTCTTTTGTGTGTGGTTTCCAGTTGAATAATAAGAGTTTGTACTATACTTGTTTGAAATACCATTAGTGGATCCTCTAACCTTGACATTTGTTTTTATCATTGTTTGATCCTTACATTAATCTTTCATCTCAAAGTTCTCATTAATTTCTTCATCTTCTTCTTTTATTATTATTATTATTATTATTATTATTATTATTATTATTATTTACATTCTGTTTATATTATATAATATATCTCTTTGATCTTTTCATAAACTCAGTATATAGGCTGGAAACCTGTGACCCGATCTTTTAGATTATTCTCAGGTATAATAACGCCACGTACTGAGTATTATTATTATTATTGTTGTTGTTGTTGTTGTTGTTGTCTTGTTATTTATAATTTATGCAATTAACCTCTCTGTGGTTCGACCCCGGTGTTGTCGGGTTATTTATTACTTCGACACTCCTGCACTTGGGAGAAGACATCAATCTTTTGGTTATGTCAAGTTTTTGGCGCCGTTGCCGGGGAGGTAAATTCTTGTATAAATTATAATATTTATTTTATTTTTTTCTTTTCACTTTTCTTGTATCTAACTTTGTTTCTTTTGTTTTGTTTCTTTTTCTTTTCTTTTCTTCTTCCTTTTCTTCTTTTTTTTGCACGTGCATGAGAGTTTGGTCACGTACATTAAATGATAAACTTTGTAGGGTATCCTTATCTTCTTTAGAAAACATGGATGAAGAGGATAATTAATCGCTTTATAATGAGAATAATCGGGTTAGAACACTTAGAGACTACATAAATCCAACAAGAACAATTGCTCGATCATGTATATTTTTTCCTCTTGATGCATCTCATTTTAATTTTAAGCCAGACATTATTCAACTTTTACCTTCTTTTCATGGCTTAGATCTAGAAAATCTATACTTGCATTTGAGAGAATTTGAAGAAGTTTGTAACGCTTATAATGACTCAAATTGTAGCATGAACACCATCAGATTAAAGCTTTTTCCTTTTTCTTTAAAAGATAAAGCTAAAGCATGGCTACAGAATTTGAGACCAGGATCCTTTCGTGCTTGGGATGAAATGCAACAACAATTTTTAAAGAAGTTTTTTTCATCTCACAGAACAAACTCTTTCAAAAGACAAATCACCACTTTCACTCAAAAACAAGGAGAAACATTTTACCAATGTTGGGATAGGTATTGAGACTTGATTAATACTTGCCCTCATCATGGTTTTGAAACATGGAGATTGGTTTCACATTTTTATAAAGGATTAACACCTAAATATAGGCAAATGATGGAATTGATGTGCAATGGAACTTTTGAAGATAAAGACCCTGATGAAGCAATGGAGTACCTAGACTTGCTGGCTGAAAATGCTCAAAATTGGGACACTACGGGCATTTATGAGGCACCGGGTAAAACTTAACTTCATACATCTAATGGAGGTATGTATAACCTTAAAGAAGATCATGACCTCCAATCTAAGTTTGCATCTTTAGTTAGAAAAGTCGAGGCACTAGAATTGAAAAGGAGTGGTCAATTAAAATTTGTTCAAGACATTGTGTGTCAAATCTGTGAAACAAATGAACATGCAACCAATGATTGTTCAACTTTGCCTTCTTTCAAGGAATGCCTCCATGAACAAGCCCATGCTTTAAACAGTTTTCAAAGGCCCAATCATAACCTATACTCGCAAACATACAATCATGGTTGGAGAAATCACCTAAATTTTAGTTCGAAGAGTGATAACAATAATGCACAAACTTCACAGCCATCGTTTCAAGCACACCATAATTTTCAAAATTCACATGGATTTGCACCTCTTTATACTCCACCTCCTAGAAGAAATCTTGAGGAAACATTGCATTCATTCATTGAAAAGCAAGAGATAATCAACACTCAACTTGCTCAAAGCATGACAGGTTTTAAAGATACTTTTGCAAAGTTAACATCTGCTCTTAGTTTTCAAGAGAACGGTAAGTTTCCATCTCAACCACAACAAAATCCAAAGGAGAAATACAATGTAAATGCAAGTAGTTCCAGAAGTCAACACATGGATCAAGTCAAATCAGACATCACTCTTCGCAGTTGTAAGGTTATTGAAAAACCCACTTTTGAACCTTGTGAGAAAGATGATGAATAAATCTCTGAGGGAAAGGAAGGGGTTGAATCTGAACATTACAAAGAAAAGACTGATTTCCCACCAGCACTTCCATTTCTTCATGCCATGACCAAACAGGAAGCAATCGATGATGAAAAAGGCACCGAAAATGTTGTCGCGGATCATTTGTCAAATTTGACAATAGATTCGACATTTGACATCACACCAATCAATGATTACGTTCCTGATGAATCTTTACTTTCTCTTAGTTCAATGCCTTGGTTTGCTAAAAATAACAATTTTCTTACTTCAGGATTTTTGCCAGCTCATTTGGATAACCAAGATAAAAGAAAGTTTTTAAGCGACGTGCAAAACCTTTATTGGGATGACCCTTACTTATTCAAATATTGTCCTGATCAAATATTTCAAAGATGCATTCCCGACAATGAGGTAAGTAGTGTCATTAATTTTGTCACTCTGAAGCATGTAAGGATCATTTCTCGTAAAAAAAGACGACTGCAAAAATCTTACAAAGTGGATTTTACTGGCCCACCATGTTCAAGGACTCATATGCATTCTGCAAAACCTGTGAAAATTGTCAAAAGGTAGGATTTATTTCAAAACATAGAGAGTCTTTAGATAATCTTCTATTGACTCTTAAGTCTCATTATAGTGGAGATGTGCATCGGACAATTCATGATTTATGACCCCATTTTCATAAAGAACAAGCTCATCATAGTCTTGGGAATCTGACTATATAAAAAAGACCCTGTTTGCCAATTTTTAAGAAAATTGGATGGGAAGCCTATCCCCGACCCATAGAGGGCGTTTAAGCCGTTATTGGATGTAAAACCAAGGAAAGATGTGAGCCACAATCACAACTACCTGTACATCCACATGTTTTTTTTTTTAAAAAAAAAAAGGGAGAAAGAGAGAGAGACTCCAACTGGCTTCCATATACGTGATATGATTGCATTTTTTTTTTCTCATCTATAAAACCTTCTTCTTCTTCCCTTCATTTCTACTTAACCCATACATTCATCAAATACAGAAGTGTGTAGAAATGACAGGTTCCTCAAGTCATCACATAAACAATATTTGTGTTTTTGGTGGATCCAGTCCTGGGAAAGAAAAAGAGATTTTAGAATCAGCAAATCATCTTGGTCAGGTACTAGCTAAGCGAAAGATTCATTTAGTGTATGGAGGAGGCAGCCTTCGGTTAATGGGAGGAGTGTCAAAAGCTGCATTTTTAGGAGGAGGTAATCAAGTTTTGGGGGTTGTCCCCAAAGCTTTAGCATAAGGAGATATCATTGAAAAAACAATTGGAGAGGAATTACAAGTCCCTACAATGTCTGATCGACTGAATGCAATGTTTAACCATGTTGATACCTTCATTGCCTTACCAGGTGGTCTGGGCACATTAGAAGAGATCTTTCATATTTCCTCTTGGGCCCAACTGCACATTCACCATAAACCCATATGTTTGTTAAATGTTAATGGTTTTTATGATAAGTTGTTGTCTTTTCTTGATCATGCTGTGGAACAAGAATTTTTAACATCTTCAGCACGACACATCATAATCTCTATTGCTACTGCTGAACAATTGATTGACCAATTACAATCTTTCATCCCTGTAATTAATCCCTCCATGAGTCGCATAAATTGGTCAACTAAGGAAAGCCGTAAAAAGCTTAGATTGGATTTGAGCCTTTGTTTGTAAAAACTTTGCGTCTTTTGGTTTTATTATTGTGTTTTGTTGTTTCTTATATTTGTTTAAGTGTGTTTCAGGTTTGTCAGTGTTCGTTATTTCAGGTGATGTCTTCTATACTCTATCTTTCTACCTTAAGACATTGAGGACAATGTCTCATTTTGGTTGGAGGGAAAGGGTAGTAGTTGATATTTAAAAAAAAAAAAACTATGTTTTTTTATTTCATAAACTATTTGCAAAACTGTTGTTACTAGGATGGCAGAGTAAAAGGAGTTTTTTTGTTAAAGTGACTCTTGAGACGCATCTTAGTAAACATTCTTAACAAGGTCTATCAGAATACTTCTTGAAATATTCAGGTTTACAAACTCTTGTATTGGTAGCACTTGATTCTGCTCATATGCTCATTTAACAAGTATTTTTAAATCTTCATTTTCACACACACACTTTAACATATGATTGTGGGTTGCATATTGGATTATTACATTATTTATGTTCTTTTGTTAAAGGTAACAACTAAGGGAAAGGGATAGTACATAATTTGCAAAAAAAAATAAAAAATAATGATAATAAAAAGGTAGATAAGTTTGGTTTCGTAGCCTCCCTAACCTAAGCAATTAAGCCCGAATGGGTGTTTTGACACTTAATACCCTAAAGTCAACTGACTTGGGAGTTATTGGCCCAACACTTGTTACATGGGTTGAGGAGAAAAGCTTAAGGGAATCAAACATTGCACTATCTACGTATCAGTATCTGCAACCCGAGTTGCTAAACTCGTAGGGGTGTCTCAATACCTAATGCCCTAAGACCAACTGGTCTGGGAGTCATTAGCCTAAAACTCGTTACATGAGTTAAAGATGCATTGTGTTTCAAGTTGTATGTGTATATAAATAAATAAATAAATAAAGAAAAAGAAAAAAAAAATAATAATCCTAACCTAAGGAAGTTAGCCTTAAACATTAGAACAAAAATTTGTTTTTCTTCCAAGTAAAGTCCCATAACTATATGTTGATATTTTAAGCACAAAAGAAAGGTTTAGTAATATCTTGTTTAAGAGGTATGGGGCAGATATATGAATTTAATGAGAGTTTGTTTATCTGGATAAATTACAGTAAGTGGAATGATGAATGCCTTGCTTTATGGAATTTGCAAATTGTTTTTCTATTTTAACACTTTGATTACTAGGGACTAGTAATAAGCTGGTTAGGGGGTGTGATTAGTACTTAAAAGTGTATATTTATCAAGGTTTTATATCATCATTTTGCACTTAAAGTATCAATAACTCCTTAACTAAAGCATGTTTTATAATAACAAGTCTAATACTATAAAATGCCTTAATATATGGTAAATATTCATCTTAAATGCAAGCCTATCATATAAATCAAAGGATTGATTGATGAGTTCAAGTATGGAAATTAAAAGGACAAAGAGAGGGTGAAGCTTAGAAAAGAGATGTTGGTGCAGTCCAAACTGGAACACTGTTCAGTAATTAGGTCATATCTCGAGTTCTAGAAGTTCAAATAACCTCAATTTTTAACATAGATTCAATAAGACATAGGCCTACAACTTTCATGTTTTCATAAAGATCTAAGAAGTCATTTTTCAAGTCCAAATTATAGCAACAATGGAGAAGTCTGAATCTGTCCTGCAACCCGAACACTGTTCAGTGTTTGGCCCATATCTGGAGTTCTAGAAGTCCAAATGACCTCCATTTTTTTTTCCTGAAAAGCTAAGACAATTTCCCACAACTTTCATGTTTTCAAGTGGACCCATTTTGGATGGTAGCATTTTTGTTTTATTCAGACAAGAAGATAAAGATTTTCACCAAGTCAAAAGTTGGCCACCCACTCAACAATTAGTCATCAAATCAATAATTCTGAATTTTGGTCTATAAAAGGAGGTATTTTCCATGTATTTGGGAGCTTGGTTGTTCAGATCAATTTCATGCTCTTTATTTCTCTCTTTATATTTTTTGTAATTCTTAAGTTTTGCTTTCATTAATTTCTTGTTTATGCTTTTCATTTCCTTTCCTTTCCTTAGTTAACTTGTATCTTATTTATATTCTTGTTTTGTTTATTTATGTTTCTCTTCTTCATTATGTTTAGCTAAGTTTATTATGTCAAGGGGAAAAGGTTACACTAATGGTGTAAGAACAAGTATGGTGTAAGCTCAACATGGACCTTAATGTTTAATATTAACATGTCTTATCTTTTTATCTTACTAATTCTTAATACCTTGCTTGTTAAATGGTTAATCTAGATTTGTGTTGTATAATACTTGGTACAACAAATGCTTGGCACTCTCATAGCCTAACCGTATGGTATTACCTACACCTGGGCTATGAAAGGAACTTGATTTGTTGTTAACATCATGAATTCCTGATAATATTTAAAAGTTTGGTGTTATGTAAATAAGATAATTAATATGCTCATGTTAATAATTTATAATGAGCTATTAATGACAAATCATTCGATTGGAACCTCCTTTGTGTGTGGTTTCCAGTTGAATAATAAGAGTTTATACTATACTTGTTTGAAATACCATTAGTGGATCCTCTAACCTTGACATTTGTTTTTATCATTGTTTAATCCTTACATTAATCTTTCATCTCAAAGTTCTCATTAATTTCTTCATCTTCTTCTTTTATTATTATTATTATTATTATTACTACTACTACTACTACTACTACTACTACTACTACTATATTATTATTATTATTATTATTATTATTATTATTTACATTCTGTTTATATTATATAATATATCTCTTTGATCTTTTCATAAACTCAGTATATAGGCTGGAAACCTGTGACCCGATCTTTTAGATCATTCTCAGGTATAACAACGCCACGTACTGAGTATTATTATTGTTGTTGTTGTTGTTGTTTGTTGTTGTTGTTTGTTGTTGTTGTTTTCTTGTTATTTATAATTTATACAATTAACCTCTCTGTGGTTCAACCCCGGTCTTGCCGGGTTATTTATTACTTCGACACTCCTGCACTTGGGAGAAGACATCAATCTTTTGGTCGTGTCATTAACCCAACTATTTTTTTGGAGTTTCTTTTAATCTTTTTTCGACTTTGTCCTTTAAAATTGGGTTCAATTTAAAATTAAGCTTCATCATTTTCTTGTTTTGCCTTCTATTAGGCTAACTCAATCGCATGATCCAGCTCGCAAGCTTTGTCTACTTTACCCAGTTTTGCAAATGTTTTATTTTTTTTAGATTTCTTTTCATTTTTTTTTTCAATTTGTTTTCTTTAAGGCTAGAGAGATCTCAAGACCAGAGTTACGAGTTTAAGATGCCACCTTGGACTGACTGCACTTTATTTTGTCATTTCTTATTTTGTCCTTTAAGGGTTATCTTGGAATTCGGCTTTGTGATTTTTCCCCCATGAAGAAAGGTCATTTTTCTTCTGGTTATCATTACCATGTTTTCTTTTAAGATTCAGTTCGTTTATTGTTATTGTTTTATATATCATATAATTGAATAAATATTAATTTTTTCTTCTTCTTTTAAACATGTTTGTAATGCTTGAGAATTGTTTTTTTAACATTATAAAAAAAAACAGCCTGCCTACAATAAAGTGTGAGCCACCTATCTAGTTCTAATCTATAAAAGATTAAATTTCAGAAATTTATGAATTTAAGCGAAAAATATAGTTACCACAAAAATACATAATTATAAAACCTAACCTAATAGGTTAATTCAGTGACTTGTGAACTTGAGATTTGATCCAAATAGGATTTTATATCAAAATAAGTTGGTAGAATTGATTTGGTCAATCTAATAGATGTAGTCATGATCTAATCAAAACCCAAATAAAAACATGTTTGTCTTTTAAAATAAAATAAAATGAAGTCATTTCTACTTTTAATTCTTTTAGAAATTATGCTGTTTTGAATTGATCTAATCATGAATTTGGCTAGGCTTGATAACCATGCAAATTAAAACAAATGAAAGTTCTTTGAGTGACGGAAAGTTAATTCCATTCTCTCCATAGGTTCCTTCCACATGCATATCCAGAAAATAAAACAAGAAATCGTTGATTTGACTTTCTCTCCTCTCATTTCAATTCTTTCATCACTTATTCTATTTTTTTCAATCATTAAATACAGATCAATACAGCAATAACATTAATGCTGGATATCTGAACTCAAGTCAAGCACTATTTTGGAAAGCGCTAGAAAGACAGAAGCTGAGACCAGAATCTTGGAGCTTCTCTTGAATCAGATTCTCGACACGGCTCACCATTGATGGTGTTAGATAATTCAGTGAATCTCCCACCTTTCCTTTCCTGAGGAAGGCACTAGCTGGGATCCCAAGAGGGCCTGTGCCTGTCATGGTTGCTTCATGGTTCTTCATGCTTTCAACGCTGCATAGCCTTGATGTTTCCTCTATCAAACCTTGCTGCTCTTCCTCCACAGAGAAAGGAAGCCCCAGAAATTTAGCCAGCTTCTTGATGCAAGGGACGCTGTTCTTTTTCATGTCCTCGTATTTCAGAAACAAGACCCTATCAGGTCTCTCCAAGCTTGCCTTCCAATACCCTAATAAATGATCCCAAAATGGACCGTAGCCATGAAGTCCCTGACAGAACTTGTCAAAAGCATCTTCTAGTGAAAGGTGTTTCTCATTCTCCTTTGGGATATTGACACTGAATTTCCAATAGGAAATGAACATGTCCAGAGGATTCCGACACACATATACAATCTTAGCACCGGAATCTTTGACCGAACACGGGAGTGCCGAGTAAGGCGAGTGGGTTCCGAAGATCCTAGGCTCGGGAAGCTTGTCTTGTTCCAGAAACTGGTTTCTGGAGCTGATATCAAACTCAAGAAAGGGCACGACCCCATGAGGGCCATTGGTGAGCAAAGGGCTCTTTTCAAGTGAGTGACGGGAGCGATTAACTATAGTATAAGTCAAGGCCTTTAACCAAGTGGTACCTGATTTTGGAATGCTGGCAAGTATGAGGTCAGTTTCTTGTGCCTTGAAGTGTTGTTGAAACAGCATCATGCCCTTGATTGATACCTGTGGACACCAGAATCCTTGGTATAGATAGAGAAGATTACCTCCCATGCCTATTTCTGTTGGGAGGTGTTGAAGCAACTCCTGGGATTCATCTCTCTGCTCTTCCTCTACAGTGATCCCCACACACTCCATGAAACCAAGAATCACGCTGACAAGGAAGAAGATTATTCAAGAAAACAATGAAATATGAGGAGTAGAGCTTCTTGATTCTTGAGATCACAGCATGTCTTATATATATCATTGAAGGTATTATGGTCGGGATTTGTAAACAGGCTTGAACCTTCGTGGGTGGGTGGGAAGGTGGTTCTGCGACCATATATGCACTCGCAAGGGTTGAATTCACTTGGAGTTGATTCAAAGTAAACTCATTTTGGTAAGAGCACAAAAAGTCGTAGCATGACTAGTACTGTCTCTATCAACGCGATCATGCTTGCCAAGTTTCGACCTCAAGTTGCCTTCCAAAAAATTCAGTCGGCAGGCTTTCCAACCCCAGGACACTATACACATGAGAATGCATCTGCCATTAATGGCTAATGATCGTTTTGGATATTGTGTTTCTGAGCTTGCTCGATCGAGTCTTGCAATGGACATTCCTGGCTACTTCTTCGAGTCTTAGAGCTTGAATATTTAGCAAAATTCTAAAATACGTTCCTTGTCTAGTGGCTGTGTTGCGACTTTAGGTTCATGTTTGACTGGGAACTTTTTGAAAACGAATTTTCTAGTTACACAGTTACTTGTTAGACTGCTATGTTTGACTGGACTTCAAGCTTAACACAGATGCGTCTTTGATTACATTTTCCGGTCTACTGGTTTATTCTGTAATCTAATGTTTTCGTTGCCGGTTGATCGACCGGTTTCATCGACCGATTGAGACGATTACGAAATCTATTGTTTAATTAACCAAACAATCGATCGGTTTATTTTGTCAAACCAGATGGTCCACCGGCTTAGGTAAAATTCATACTTTTTGTTTTTGAACCTGTATTCAGCTATTAACTTTCAACATGGTACTTAATTTCTTGATTTTACAGTATTACCATCCAAATCTTACTTAGATTGTCCTTTTCCCTTGGAATTTTATCAAGGATTGCTATTCTTAATTTCCATCACACTACATCTTATTTTTTCACTATGATTACAATTTAAATATTCTCGACTTATCTCATGTCTCATTATTCAAATTCCACAATTAATAGATAATTAAAGGCAGAAATAAATAATTTCTTATGCATCTACTCATTCTATACGAGATTGTGAGATATATAAAATTAATTTATCACGCATTATAAATATAGCTGCATCATGAATCATCAAATTAATATAACAATTATAATAGTACATTTGATATTAATAGATTATTTTCTATTAATTTTCTCTTTATGTTTTATCACATGTCTTGGTCATCCCACCAAACATAATCTTTTTATTTTTTAGGTGTTTAGTTCATTGTTAAGATCTAGCCCCAACACTGAAAAGCTAATTCCTTTACTTATTATTAGGTACTAGTTTTATTATCAAAAAACTAATTTCTCCACCTATTACCAGGTATTAATTTCATTATCGAGAAACTAATTCCTTCACTCATTACGAGGCACCATTTCTATTGCTAGGAAACTAGTTCCGTTCATAGCAATACTAAGATAAAAACAAAGCATGTTCGGTGAAATTAAAATTATTTATCTTCATCCTATAGTATTTAGGTGATATACACCTCCCTGCTATGTGAGTTCTAAATACACCTCTTTGTTTATGTACAGCTCATACGACCTCTCATGTATCAATATGTATATTCTATTATTTTTCATTCAATGTTTAGTTTACATAATATAATCTAAGTTGATATCATTATTATTACAATATGAACATAATTACAAACTCAATTCAATTTTCTTTTGTAATGATGCTAGTTCACTATTAGTTATAATCATCAACCAGTTCACCTTGATTTAACTAATTGTTCGACCAAATCAAACCATAGTTAATTTCATTGTTTCTCTTTAACATTAAATTCAGTTTCAATTTCATATTTTCTTTTGTAAAGTTCATAACATAGTCATTCCCCAACCATATTTCATGGTTAAAAAACATAATTCAAACACAGTATCTTCAATTTAAACAATTTTCCATTCAAAGTCAAATCTCTATCTTGTCTATTCAGCTATAATGTAATATTTCACTATCTTGTATATTTCATCTATAATGTAATATTTCACAATGTTGACTCAAGTTCCTCACCTCTTAAATACGAGAAATTTGAAGGAAATTTTATTATGCTCTTACCCTGAGCTTTTCATAATCAAAACTTGACCCCACTTAAACTTTTACGTTTTTTATTTGCCCAAGTTTCTATTTTAATTTGTGCTATTCTCACATTTCCAACCAGGGGTTCACAAGATATACGTATGTAATGCTAAATCATGTGTATTTTTACTTCGCTAAATTCGTTAGCACATCAAATTCATCATAGAAATCATATATCTATCCATCTTACACAAATCATATAACGGTAAATTAAACACCTTTTGCCCTATCAATCAGAACTCAGGAAGATGGAGCCGAATTGACCACAAATACTGAGCACGAGAGGTTAAGGTTTAAACAAGTGCCCTAGTAATCAGAGGCAAAAAAATGCCAGCAGCCAACAAGCAGGTATCTTCCAGAAGGGAAAATGCTAAAAAAACTCAAATCATTAAATGTCTAGACTTCAGTATGTCTGAAACAAGAGACAAACTCACTATCAAAAACGGGTTGCGGCCACAAACATGGCCTTGACGGATTACAGTTGTTTCACTTGAAGCACTTGGCATCCAATAGGGCATCCCCCTCAAAAGGCTCGTGATCTTCGATCATCTGACTGACACGCTCCTTTTGAGCTTCGTCTGAGATGTCAACCTTGGTCCATTCATACAGCTCCATATCATAGCACTCATCAATGACAAACTGAGGAATTTCTTGCCCACGGAAAAGCCACAGCCCCTTGACCTTGAATGGAGGCTCTGAGCCGATTACAAGCATCTTCCCAAATGCATACTTGCGAGCCAGATCCATCCTTTGAAGAAATCCACCAACCTTGTTCAGAGTTACAAATGACACGGTATTCTCATCGTTGTACTTGTAGTCACAGAACCACAGGGAGTATCCCTCGGGATCATACATTTCCCAGAATCCTACAGTAGAAATTATAGATGACAGACAATAAATCCATTAATAACAATAAAACAAATCCAGATTTCCCTTGATCCTACAATAGAAGTTAAAGATGACAGACAATAACTCCATTAATAACAATAAAACAAATCCAGATTTCCCATGATCCTACAATATAAGTTAAAGATGACAGACCATAACTCCATTAATAACAAAACAGATCCAGATTTACCACGTGTTAAGAAAATAGAAACCAAGTCCTTTTAGAGGAAGAAAAACTAGCACCACCCAAGAGTCAACAGTAAATTCATGTCAATCAAAAAATTTCACTTTTGAAAAAAAAATTTGCATTCTGATTCTTCCCTGATACTTTTTTCCAGAAATAATCAGATATATATATATATATATATATATACACACAGAAGTAAAGAGAACAGGCAAGGGTGAAAAGAAAAGGGCAAAAGTACCTTTGATAGCAACCTCACGAAAGTTAGTCTTGGTGTTAGAGTAGAGCCTCTTCCAATCATCCAATATCATCTTGCTTGGAGGCAGCAAATCAAGAGGATTTTTGGGTTTCGGCTTTGGTGCTTCTTCCTCTTCTGCAGCAGGTTCAGCTTTGGGCTTTGCTGGCTCTTTTTCCTTGACTTCTTTTTTTGGTTCATCCTTGGGCTTTGATTTAGCAGGTTCTTTTGGCTGGGAAGGTTTCTTTGTAACTGGCACAACTGATTCAGCCTGCTTAACTTCACCCACTACCTTCTTCACATTTGGTTGATTAACCATGGTCCAGAAGTGTCTCTCAACATGAGGGAACTCTGAGGTAAAGCTCTTGGTCATGACATAAGAAAATCCTGTGTAAAGATTGCATGTCATGATGATGTCAGCAAGAGTCACAGAATGCCCAACCAAGTAGGTGTTTGAGGTAAGATGCAGGTTCAGGGCACCCAGTGCTCTCTTCAATGCAGAAATCGCAGCCTCCTCAGCCTTCATAAAGAAACATCCATAAAATGTATACATTAATGGGCCAGCAACAATATTATAAAAAGCAGAACTAGCATACAAGGGAGCCATGAAATATAGCTTTTTATTACAGAATAAACAAAAAAATTGAAGAATCAATAAATTAAAACATTATAATCATTCTATACCTTATCAAGAATACAATCTGCAAGCATGTGCATTCAATTCCCATTACAAAATGAAAGCCACATTTGTTAATGGCAAACAGACTTGCTAAGTTGTGTAAAAAAATTGTCTTATCATCCCATTCTCTCTTAAATGCAGTCCGACATGTATCTATAAGACAGGAATTTCTCTTTTAAAACTCGGTCCTATAAGACTCAACATTTACAATTGGCAATCAGGAATGACTCCACCAAGTCCGAACAAAAGATATATAAAACCAATGTTAAATTTAACATACTATGAACAAAGAAAAATCATTTCTTAGACATCAAGGAGAAGACAAATTTAAGAGTTCTAAGACATGTAGCACAAAAAATAGACAACTTACTGGAGGAAGGTAAGGCTGATATCCCAATCTAGGATAAAGCCATTTTGAAATACCGGCATCAATCTCTGTTGCTGCAAAATCTATCCACTGTTCAATACGGGCCTAAGGATCACCAAAAATATCGAAAAGATTAGCATAACAAAAATGGTGCAAACTTGAGCAACTTTCTTTAGGTTCAAGTAAACAGATATTTGAGCATGGTTCAAAAAAAGCTTTCACCATTGCAGAAATATCTTACATATTCAATCAACGATGAACCATATAGAGGATTGTCAGCCTTCAGGCGAGTAACTGCAAGAACAAGTACAAAATCCATTACAGTTATCATATATAATAATCTATACAATTTAACACATCACGAATCAAGCATAGTCTTTTACCATAACGTGCAATCGCATTGCTCTCAAAGACGGGACCTTCAGGAGTCTCCAAGACAGGGACCTAATAGAGCATTAACAAATCTCTTTCAGAAATCTAAATAAAATCAAATAAAAAACTTTTTTTTGATAACGCACATCTCAAAATTCCAACTGGGTTAGCATAAAAATCATACCTTTCCAATTGGGTTCATTTTGAGAAACTCAGGAGACTTGTTGGTAACACCCATCTCGAAATTCTCAGCAAGCTTGACATCCACACCAGAGTATTCCGCAGCTATCAG
Organism: Populus alba; assembly: GCF_005239225.2. Classification (NCBI taxonomy): domain Eukaryota; kingdom Viridiplantae; phylum Streptophyta; class Magnoliopsida; order Malpighiales; family Salicaceae; genus Populus; species Populus alba. The sequence goes on along the minus strand of NC_133286.1, from coordinate 489,990 downwards.
TGTCTTGTATGCATTTCTGTTTGTCTTGCCAGCATACAATATCTAAACCCAAAACAACAAATCAAGTGTCAGCATGCAATTGCACACACGTTTTCCATAACACACAGAGTGGGCCAAGAAGAACTTACGAGGGCCATGGCTGAAAAAGGAAACGAGAAGCTCCGATTTCAGATCTGAAAACAACAATTACAGAGTTAAAGAGTGACAGTAAGATTCTTATCTTTTACAGGAAAAGACCGATATCCGTGAGTGTGTGTGGGTGAAGAGGGAGGAAGGGAGAGAGAGATGCGCGTACAGGCGTTAAGCGCTAGAGCTGAAAGAGGCGACGAGAGGCTAGTTAGAAAGAGCGAGCGAGCGAGATGGGGAACTGCTATTAGGGTTTTTGAAGGCTGCGGAATTTAGCCTGGTTGTCTATGCCATCGTAAATTTTGTTTTCAATTTTTTTTTTTTAATCTAAGATTCAATGTTTTTTTTTAATTAATATGAATATTTGTATCAGTTTATATATATTTTAATTAATTTTATAAGTCTTGAAATTAACAGAATTTCATAATTTTTTTTTTTAAAAAAAAAATCTAAGATTCAATGGTTTTTTTAAATTAACATGGATATTTTGGCCAACTTACGCACACCTTAACTACTCCTACGAGTTCTGGAGTGAAAGACTATGTAATCCTTCAATGATTTTAATATTTGTGAAACTTGAATTAATAACCTCTAGAAAGTAAACTTTAGAGCCTGATCAGTTGAGTTACATCTCTCATAATTAAGATTCAATGTTTTTGTGCCTAGCGATGTAGTTAGACCAAAAAAAACATTGAATGTGGCTACAATATTATATTCAAGAGTATTAGGTCTAGCTGTAATATCAGACCCAACAATAATATTTTATAATATTACTAATAATATATAATTTTTTTGGTTCAAGTTCATATATTTTTTAATCTCTTTAAAAGTATGACTTTTGTATAGTAATAATATTTTTTTTAAAAAATTATTAATGATAATAATAATAATAATAATATTTTTAAATTTTATTCTTCAAATGAAATCTATGATCGTTTTGGAATATTAATAATATTGTTTTCAAAATTATTAATTATTATATTAATAATATTAATTTTAATAAAAATAATAATAATTTTAATAATATTATATTAATTATAATATAAATAATAATATTAAACTTACCCAAGTTTAAGTGGATCTGGCTGCAACACCAGATTCAAGAGCTTTGGACCTCTCTTAAATGTTAGATGCAAGAGTCTTAAGTCTGGCTATAATACTGAAACCATTAAACTTGGGTTAGGATGTCAAACTCATTAGTCTTAAGTCTTGATATGGACCCATTTACCTTGGGTCCGGACACCTAACCCAGTTGTCTTGGGCCAAACGAAGCTGCAAGACCCAAGGTGTGAAAACCTAATAAATTAGAATCTGAACAAAATAAATCAAATATAGAATAAATTAAATAAAAGGATTTTAGATGGATACAATCGAATAAAAGATAAGATGTTATGGTGTAAATTAAGTAAAAAGAAAAATTGAGGGGTAAAAAAGAGTTAATGAGGGTCAATATGTAAACATATAAAAAACTAGACTATAAATGCTCAATTTTTTTCTCTCTCTTGGCCGATAGTTTGAAATAAAGAGGGGGAGAAATTGTGTGATTTTTCTACGCAAATTCTTGTTGAATTCACCAATAAAAGTGAATAATTAGAGTGATAACTTAGTTAAACATCAAGAGGAAGTGATTTTAAGGTAGTGGGTCTTTTGGAAGAAGAAATTCAAGCTGATTTCACTTAGCCGATAGTTTGAAATAAAGAGAGGGGAAGAAATTATGTGATTTTTCTACTCAAATTCTTGTTGATTTCACCAATAAAAATAAGTAATTAGAGTGATTAACTTAGTTAAACATCAAGAGCAGTTGATTTTAAGGTAGTGAGTGCTTTGGAAGAAGAAATTTAAGTTGGGTTTGAAAAGGGAGGAGAAGAAAACTTGATTTTTCTTGTATTATTTCCTTAAATCCTTATCAAAGTGAGGTAAATAACATGTTCCAAGTGATTATTTCTCTAATTTTATGTATGATGAAGGATTGTGTAAAATTGTGATTATGTAAAATTATGATTATGTGAAATTATGGGTTTATGTTATAAATTATGAAAATAATGCAAATTATGATTGAACCATGTTAGAAGGCATGGATTATGATTGGTTAAGTGTTTAATTTTAAATAAAAGAAACAAAATTATTTTCCTTTTTTTTTATTGAACTTTCAGCCACAAGAGGAAAAAAAAATGTAGGATTTAAGGTTTTAATACAATTGTTTGGAAAATGTGGGAAAATATAGGTTTATAATTTTTATTATGTGAAATGAGTAAGAATTTTTCAAAGAGAAAATAAAAATCTTCACTTTCTTTCTTAGGTTAATTTCAACTAAAAGAAGAAGAGAATTAGAAATTTGAGTTTTGATAATATTATTGAGAAATCTTGTCTATTTGAAGATAATTGATGTTGATAAATTAAATTGAATAATGACTTTTGTAAAAATAAAAATAAAATGAATAAATAATTTAAAATGAGGTTTTATCCTCTTTGAATTAAAAGTTTAATTAATTAAGGTTGTTAGATTTAATCAATAAATATGTAATTGATATTAGAATTATATCAGTTCAAATGAATGAACAATGATGTAGTAATTGTGTTGGTACAGAGAAGGCTGCAGGATCTAATCAGCAACAAAGGACCTCTTCTCATGCATAGATGCTAGGTAAGTGTTTGACACCTTAAAGTAATTCAAATAACTTCTTTTTTAATGATAGTAGAAGAAATATTTGTAGATTGTAATTTTAGTATAAAGTAAAAGAAAGAAAGAAAGAAAGAAAAGGAGACAAAATAATATCATGTTGAATGGGTGAGTCGAGGAGTTTATTTTCTGGTTAATAGACATAATGCCTTGTCGAATGGATGAGTCGAGAAGATTATTTCATGGTTATTAAAAATAACGTTATAATGAATAGACATGTTAAGAGAATTAACTTTTGGGTTAATGAAATAATTACTCGGTGTAATAGATAAATTGTAAAATTTAATCAATTTAAATTTAAGTTAAATATGTTGGTTTGTTGGAGACACTCTTAGTATTTTCTGTAAATTGATCTCTTTATCAAGAAAAGAATTTATGAAATTATTAAATTACTAAAATAATTTATAAGATAATTCATTCAATGATGCAAGAATTACTTCAATGTACATGAATAGTTAGTCCTTAATCAATTATTTGTCAAAATGTGCATGGATAAATGTGATCATGTTTTTAGGTACATCGCATCTTCAAACCGGAAAGTAGATGCATTGATAAATAATTTTGTTAAGAGATTGATAGAATTAGAAGAACTAATATTTTGTTGTAATACACTTTCATGTTTAAGAATTGTAATGTTTAACTTATTAACTTATGTATGATGTAATTTTATGTTGTTGTTGTTATTATTATTAAGTTGAATTATGGTTAGTTGTATACATATTTTGAAAACAATAACCTTTTAAAAAAACAAAGATGATGCATGCTATGAATTAATTAGCTTTTAAAAATTATTCTATAGAAAATAAAAATGAGATATTGATATATGCTTGAGTTTTGAAAGTCCAAATGATGGAATGAATGAATATTGTGATTGATGTTACAAGTTGAGAAATAATTGAATCCATAACTTGGTATCGAAAGAATACGAAGGAATATATATATATAATTAGTAATTTGAGTTTATATAATTGAGGTTGTTACACAAGGGATTTGGGTCTGCGCTCCTACCACTCTTAAACAACTTGGGTCGGGAGACTCTTTTTAGCCTTAAGTTTTTTTAGGTCTGGAAGAGGATGTCAGATCTAAGTTAATAATAATAATAATAATAATAATAATAATAATAATAATTGATTTTACCCTTTAAATCAAATTTACGTTTTTTTATAATAATAAAATTTATTTCAAATTTAATCATATTAATGAATTTAATAATATTTATAATATTAATAATAATATTAAATTTATCTGGCCAAAGTTTTTATAGTTTTTAATCATTTTAAATAAAATTTATTGTTTTTCTTTAATAGTAAAAATATTTTTTTTTCAAATTTATTAATGATAGTAATAATAATAATTTTTAATTTTACTCTTCAAATCAAATATATGGTTGTTTTTCAATATTAATTATATTTTTTACAAATATATTAACTATCATATTAATAATATTAATTATAATAAAAATAAAAATATTGATAATACAAATAATAATATTTTTAATATTAATAATAATATTAAACTTATCCAAGTTTAAGCAGGTCTAACTGCAATATCAGGTTTAAGAGCTTTGAGCCCCTCTTTAAACGTAGACCCAAGAGCTTTAGTTCCTAGCGTTGAGCTCAAGATCTTTGGGTTTGCTGTCGGACCCTAGAGTTTTGGGTCAAGTAAGGCTGTAAGACCGAAGGGACATTATTTTTACATTTACCCTCCCATTATTATCCTTTAGGATTTCGGTTCATTAACAGTTATAACAAACATCACTATTTCAATTTCAAATATGGTTTATTTCCTTTGGGAAGTCAGGACATGATGCTACACATTTTATAAAGGTAGGGAAAACATGTCTAAATTTTCATCATTTTATCAACTTGGTCGAATCTGTTAGTAGGGATGATAGCTCGACTTCCCCTTAGATGTTTACCTATATCTGGAGCTCTAGAGCTCCAACTTAAGTGAGTCCGGACTTGTTGGAAAGATAACATCTCAAACTACAACTTCTATGAAGGGAGATACTCTAGATTATGCCTTTATCAAAGTCAATTCCTAGGTGGAAGTTAAATAACATAAACCCATATTTTCTCATGGTTTGGGTGTTCAGAACATAAGCCATCATTTTTCATGTATTTCTTTTCCTTTCTTCATCTGCTATTACCCATAAAATTTCATCATTTTCTCACATTAACAATCATATATAAGGACATAGTACATTTAAGGAAGGCTTCACAAGAATATGTGTAACAAGGTTGTTCATATGTTTTCAAATATCAACATATCATAATTTTATGAAATTCAACATTGTCTCTCAACATGCATGCTTAATTAGTATCAACATATTTCTCCTCCCTCCATGTTCATATTTTACTGAAGGTTTACAAACCTTTCCTTAGTTTTTTTTTCCTCTAGTTGGGTCAAGAATATCATTTAGCCTTTCTCTACCTCTCCCCCACAATCATCTTCACCTTAACTTACCCAGAAATTTTCTTAAGAACTTAGTTTAGGGCTGTTATTTTCTTGCATGCAACTTACCCATAATATTTGAAATTGCTTTAGAAAGGTCTTAGGCTTGTCCTAGTTGTGTTTTCTGCTTTTTGGAACCCTTTTCTCCCTCAAATGTTTCAGTTCTTCTTCTTCTTCTCCTTTGCTGCCGCTAGCTACTTGTTAGCTTTATTCTTTTGTTGTCTTGTCTTTTGATGTCTAAATCTTCCCTCACCCTCCAAGTTTTCTCTATATGGCGGTTTATGAAAAGATCAAAGGGATATATTATATAATATAAACAATATGTAAATAATAATAATAATATTAATATTAATAGTAGTAGTAGTAGTAGTAGTAGTAGTAGTAGTAATAAAAGAAGAAGAAGATGAAGAAATTAATGAGAACTTTGAGATGAAAGATTAATGTAAGGATTAAACAACGATAAAAATAAATGTCAAGGTTAGAGGATCCACTAATGGTACTTCAAACAAGTATAGTATAAACTCTTATTATTCAATTGGAAACCACACATAAAGGAGGTTCCAATCAGATTATAAATTGTTAACATGATTACATTAGTTATCTTTTTCGAATAAAGCTAATACTTGTAAATGTTGGCAGGCATTCATGATTATAACTTATGCTAACAACAAATCAAGTTCCTTTCATAGCTCAGGTGTCGGTTATACCATACAGTATATGGGCTATGAAAGTACCAAGTATTTGTTGTACCAAGTGTTATACAACATAAATCTAGATTAACCATTTAACAAGCAAAGTATTAAAAGTGAACAAGATAACAAATATAAAACATGTTAGTATCCAACGTTAAGGTCCATGTTAAGTTTATATTATACTTGTTCTTACACCATTAGTGTACCCTTTTCACCTTGACATAATTAACTTAGCTAAACATAATGAAAGAAAGAAACATAAATAAACAAGATAAGAACATAAATGAGAAAGAAGTTAACTAAGTAAAGGAAAGGAAATGAAGTGCATAAACTTGATATTAATGAAAGCAAAACATAAGCAATACAAAGAGAGAAAGCAAGAGCATGATCTTGATTTATGCCTCAATACATGGTAAATGCCTCCTTTTATAGGCTAAAATTTGGAACTATTGATTTGTTGACTAATTGATGAGTGGGTGGCCACATCTTGACTTGGTGACAATCCTTATCTTCTTGTCTGAACAAGACGTCATTGCTAACATCATAATCTGCCTAGAATCCTCAGGAATGTTCTAGCAAATTGTCTCAGCTTTCCAACAAAAAAAAAAAGATGAGGTCATTTGGACTTCTAGAACTCAAGATATGGGCTGAACACTAAATAGTGTCTGGGCTGCAGGACAACTTCTTCATTGTTCCTTCAATTTAGACTTCAAAACGGCCTTTTTAAATTTTAGGCTCCCATGAAAGTTGTAGGCCTTTGTCTTACCTTTCAATCCATATAAAATGGACCTAAATCCGAGATCTAGAGCTCTAGATATGATCCAATTACCGAGCAATGTTCCGGTTTGGACTGCACCAACATCTCTTTTCTAAGTTTGGCCATCTCTTTGTCCTTTCACTTTCAATACTTAAACTCGTCATTCAATCCTTTTATTTATGTGATAGGCCTGCATTTAAGATGAACATTTACTATAAATTAAGGTATCTTATAGTATCAAACTTGTTATTATAAAACATGTTTTAGTTAAGGAGTTATTGATACTTCAAGTGCAAAATGATGATATAAAACCTTGATAAACATGCATTTTTAAGTACTAATCACACCCCCCAACCAGCTTATTACTAGTCCCTAGTAATCTAAAGCGTTAAAATAGAGAAACAATTTGCAAGTTTCACAAAGCAAGGCATTCATCATTCAACTTCCATTAATCTATCCAGATAAACAAACTCTCATTAAATTTATATTCCTGCTTCATACTTCTTAAACAAGATATTAATAAGCCTTCTTTTTATGTGCTTAATATATGAAAACATAGATGATGGGGCTTTTGTTGGAAGAAAACAATATTATGTTCAAATGTTTAGGGTGAACTTCCTTGGGTTAGGATTATTATTATTACTATTTTTTTTCCTTTTTTTTAATTTTATTTATATACATATGCAACTTAAAACACAATGTATCTTTAACCCATGTAACGAGTTTTAGGCTAATGACTCCCAGACCAGTTGGTCTTAGGGCATTAGGTGTTGAGACACCTCTACGAGTTTAACAACTCGGGTTGCAGATACCGATACGTAGATAGTGCAATGTTTGATTCCCTTAAGCTTTTCTCCTTAACCCATGTAGCAAGTTTTGGGCCAATAGCTCCCAAGTCAGTTGACTTTAAGGTATTAGGTGTTAAAACACCCCTTCGGGCTTAATTGCTTAGGTTAGGGAAGCTACGAAACCAAACTTATCTATGTTTTTATTATCATCAATATTATCAATATTTTTTTTTTTTGCAAATTATATACTATCCATTTCCCTTAGTTGTTACCTTCAACAAAAGAACATAAATAATGTAATAATCCAATGTGCAACCCACAATCATATGTTAAAGTGTGTGTGTGAAAATGAAGGTTTAATAATACTTGTTAAATGAGTATATGAGCAGAATCAAGTGATAACAATGTGAGAGTTTGTAAACCTGAATATTTCAAGAAGTATTCTAATAGGCCTTGTTATGAATATTGCAAATAACCATTAAAATGTTTTTACTAAGATGCGTCTCAAGAATAATTCCTCTGCCATCCTAGTAATAACAGTTTTGCCAAATGGTTTTTTTAAAAACAAAAACAGTTAGTTAGTTTTTTTTTTAAACCCCCCCACCAAAACAAGACATTGTCCTCAATGTCCTAAGATAGAAAGATAAAGTATAGAAGACATCACCTGAAACAGCGAACAATGACAAACTTGAAACACACTTAAACAAATATAAGAAGTAACAAAACAAAATAATATGCTATTAATAAAACCACAAGACACAATGTTTCACAAATGAAGGCTCAAATCTAATCTAAGCTTTTTACGGCTTTCCTTAATTGACCAATCTAGGCGACTCATGCAGGGATCAATGGCAGGGATGAAAGATTGTAGTTGGTCAATCAATTGTTCAGCAGTAGCAGCAGAGATTATGATTTGTCGTGCCGAAGATGTTAGAAATTCATGTTCCACAGCTTGATCAAGAAAAGATAGCAACTTATCATAAAAACCATTAACATTTAACAAACCTATAGGTTTATGGTGAATGTGCAGTTGGGCCCAATATGAAATATGAAAGATCTCTTCCAATGTGCCCAGACCACCTGGTAAGGCAATGAAGGCATCAACATGGCTAAACATGGCGTTCAGTCGATCAGACATTGTGGGGACCTGTAGTTCCTCTCCAATTGTTTTTCCAATGATGTTCCCATTTGCTAAAGCTTTGGGGACAACTCCCAAAACTTGACTACCTCCTAAAAATGCGGCCATTGAAACAGCTCCCATTAACCCAAGGCTGCCTCCCCCATACACTAAATGAATCTTTCTCTCAGCTAGTACTTGACCAAGATGATTTGCTGATTCTAAAAACTCTTTTTCTTTCCCAGGGCTGGATCCACCGAAAACACAAATATTTCTTATATGATGACTTGAGGAACCTGCCATTTCTACGCACTTCTATATTTGATGAATGTATGGGATGAGTAGCAATGAAGGAAAGTAAGAGAAGAATTTATAGATGAAAAAGTGAAAATGCAATCATACCACCTATATGTAGGCCAGCTGTAGTCTCACACTCTCTCTCTTTATTTATTTATTTTGACAAAGCATGTATGTACATGTAGTTGTGATTGTGGCTCACATCTTCCCTTAGTTTTATGTCCAAGAACGGCTTAAACGCTCTCTATGGGTCGGGGATAGGCTTCCCATCTAGTTTTCTTAAAAACTGGCAAACAGGGTCTTTTTTAATCAGATTCCCAAGACTAAGTCGATCATGTTCTTTATGGAATTGTGGCCATAAATCATGAATTACACGATGAACATCTCCACTAGGATGCGTCTGAAGGGTCAACAAAAGATTATCTAAAGACCCCTTACTCAGGTCATCCTTAATGAATTGTATTTTATCTTCACGGTTTACAGATACCATTCCTAAAGAACGACATGTCGCATTACAAGTCCATCTGTCACATCTGTGATAGACTTTTAGTCGTTTTGCACGACGTTTCTTTGCAAAAGTACTTTTACCTGTTCCAGGAATGTGTGAAATGAAAGAATTGGAGGACTCACCTGATAATCGGACCTTTGCTTCAATCAGCCAACGAATATCTTCAGGAATTCCATGGTTCATTAACAACCTCAATCTTTCACACCTAGCACAGTAAATTTTTGTAATCGCATTCTGAGGCAGAGCGGGAAAATACTTTTTCAATTTTTCAAGAGTGGTGTCCATTTTCAAATGAGAATTGGATGGGAGATTCAAAGAAAGAAGAAAGAGCAGAGAATTGCACAATTATATACACAGATATCAGTTATCATGGGAAACTGAAAGAACCGGCTTAAGAGTCACGGAGTACCGTTATCCGCCATTTGACTAGGGTGAGAGAAACTAGCAAAACAAAAGATACACCAAAACAAACACAAAACAATGTGAGAAAAAGAATCAATCTTTATATACAGGATCACTCAATTCAGTAGAGTCATTTTCAACTGAAAAATTGTCAAAATAAACTTTCAATTGATGCCCATTTACCTTGAAAACATTGCCATTCTTTGGATTCTCGATATCACAGGCCCCATATGGATACACATGTTTCACAATAAAAGGACCACTCCATCTTGATCTTAGTTTTCCAGGAAATAAATGGAGTCGAGAATTATAAAGCAAGACTTTTTGACCAACATTGAATGTTTTTCACAGTATTTTCTTGTCATGAAACTCTTTGATTCTTGCTTTATGAATTCTTGAATTGTCATATGCATCATTTCTTATTTCCTCAAGCTCATTTATTTGCAATTTTCGCAGCTGACTAGCATCATCAATGTTTGAATTAAAAGCTTTAATAGCCCAATAAGCTTTATGTTCAATTTCCACAGGCAAGTGATAAGGTTTTCCATAGACTAATCTATAAGGTGACATACCTAATGATGTTTTATAAGCAGTTCGATAAGGCCAAAGTGCATCATTAAGTCTTAAAGACCAGTCTTTCCTATTAGGGTTCACTGTTTTCTCCAAGATTTGTTTGATCTCCCTATTAGCAAGCTCTACTTGTCCACTTGTCTGAGGGTGATAAGGGGAGGCAACTTTGTGTGTGATTCCATATTTCTTTATTAAAGAGGAAAATGGCTTGTTGCAGAAATGTGTTCCACCATCACTTATTATGGCTCGAGGGATTCCAAATCGACTTAAAATAGTCTTTCAAAAACTTTATCACTGTTTTGTGATCATTGTTTCGACTTGGAATTGCCTCTATCCATTTTGAAACATAATCTACTGCAACTAGTATGTATACAAAACCAAATGATGGAGGAAATGGACCCATGAAATCTATACCCCAACAGTCAAAGATCTCAATGACAAGAATAGGATTTAAAGGCATCATGTGATGTTTTGAAATAAATCCCAACTTTTGACAATTTTCACAAGTCTTGCAGAATGCATGTGAGTCTTTGAACATGGTGGGCCAATAAAATCCACTTTGTAAGATTTTTGAAGTTGTCTTTCTTGATGAGAAATGACCCCCACATGCCTCAGAATGAAAAAATTTAATGACACTACTTACCTCATTGTCAGGAATGCATCTTCGAAATATTTGATCAAGACAATATTTGAATAAATAAGGGTCATCCCAATAAAAGTTCTTCACTTCGTTCAAGAACTTTCTTTTGTCTTGGGTACTCCAATGAGCTGGCAATTGTCCTGAAACAAGAAAATTAACAATATTAGCAAACCAAGGCATCGTACAAACAGAAAGTAAAGATTCATCGGGAAAATAGTCATCGATTAGTGTGATGTCAGATTTCGAATCTGTTGTCAATCTTGACAAATGATCTGCAACAACATTTCCGGTGCCTTTCTTGTCTTTGATTGTGATATCAAATTCTTGAAGTAACAAAATCCACCGCACCAATCTAGCCTTAGAATCTTTCTTAGAAAGAAGATATTTCAATGCTGCATGATCACTAAAAACAACAACAGGTGAGCCAACAAGATAAGATCTGAATTTATCACAAGCAAATACTACTGCAAGTAATTCTTTTTCAGTGGTGGTGTAATTCATTTGAGCACTATTTAAAGTTTTACTTGCATAGTAAATCACATAAGGTTTCTTATCTTTTCTTTGTCCCAAGAAAGCACCCACGGCATAATCACTAGCGTCACACATTATTTCAAAAGGTAATGACCAATCAGGAGGTTGAATGATAGGAGCAGAAGTAAGCAAGTTTTTAAGTTTAACAAAGGCTTCTTCATAATGTTCAGTCCATTCAAAAATATTATCCTTTGTTAGAAGGTTACTCAAGGGCTTAGATATTTCACTAAAATCTTTGATGAACCTTCTGTAAAAACCTGCATGTCCTAAGAATGATCTAACATCCTTAACAGATTTTGGTGTTGGTAATTGGCAATTATCTCAATTTTAGATTTATCAATCTCAATTCATTTCGATGAAACGATGTGACCAAGTACAATGCCGTTTGTTACCATAGAGTGACATTTTTCCCAATTCAGTACAAGATTCTTTTCTTCACACCTGCTCAAAACCTTTTCTAAGTTAGTCAAACAATCATCAAATGAATCACCAAAAACAGAAAAATCATCCATAAAAATCCCAAGAAAACGTTCAACCATATCACTGAATATGCTAAGCATGCATCTTTGAAACGTGGCTGGTGCATTACATAATCCAAAAGGCATCTTTCGATATGCAAAAGTACCAAATGGACATGTGAAAGTAGTCTTCTCTTGATCTTCCAATGCAATTTCAATTTGATTGTAACCTGAATAGCCATCTAGGAAACAATAAAATTCATGACCTGCAACTCTTTCTAGGATTTGATCCATGAAAGGTAAAGGGAAATGATCTTTTCTAGTCATTGAATTAAGTTTCCTATAGTCAATGCACATGCGCCAACCAGTAACAGTCCTAGTTGGAATTAACTCATTTTTCTCATTTGTTATCATAGTGACTCCAGACTTTTTGGGTACAACTTGGGTAGGACTTACCCATTTGCTGTCAGAAATAGGATAAATGATTCCATTATCTAGAAGCTTAATGACTTCATTTTTCACTACTTCTTTCATATTAGGATTAAGCCTTCGTTGCATTTCTCTAAAGGGTTTAACATTTTCCTTCAAATAAATCCCGTGTGTGCAAATCAAAGGGCTAATTCCTTTTATGTCAGCTATGGTCCATCCTAATGCATTTTTGTGCATTTTCAGAGTCTGTAATAACTTACCCTCTTGATGTGCATTAAGTTTGGAAGAGATTATTACCAGAAAAGTTTCATTTTCTCCCAAAAATGAGTATTTGAGATTAAATGGTAACGACTTCAATTCAGGTTTTGGTGGGTGAACACTTGAAGGTATGGGCTCAATTGATCGTGGTGGAAATTCTTCAATTTGTGGTCTCCAATTGCATGCCTTTGATTCCTGAAAGTAGACCATTTGCAAATCATCAGATTCATCAATCTCAGTTTCACTGGAAGTGGTTTGAAATTGATCACTGAAAGTCCACTTCCTGTAAATCATTATCATCTCCAGGTTGCTTGTAAATGTTAAAAATATTTATCTCCAATGTCATGTTTCCAAATGATAGCTTCATCAGTCCATTCCTACAATTAATCAATGCATTAGAAGTGGCAAGAAATGGACGTCCTAAAATGACAGGAATTGAATTACATGCTTCAACAGGTTGTGTATCCAAGACAACAAAATCTACAGGGTAAATGAATTTATCAACTTGTACTAACACATCCTCAACTATTCCTCTAGGCATTTTTACAGATCTATCGGCAAGTAAAAGAGTTATAGAGGTAGGTTTTAACTCACCTAGATTGAGACTTTGAAAGACTGAATATGGAAGTAAATTCACACAAGCTCCAAGATCAAGTAAGGCTCTTTCAATTTTATGTTCTCCAATAAAGCAAGAAATTATAGGACAACCAGGGTCTTTATATTTCAAAGCATTATTGTTTTGAAGAATAGCACTTACTTGTTCGGCTAAAAAGGCTTTCTTTTTCACATTCAGTTTTCTCTTCACAGTGCATAGATCTTTCAAAAATTTAGCATAGGAAGGAACCTGTTTAATAGCATCCAACAAAGGTATATTGATCCTTACTTGTTTGAAAGTTTCAAAGATTTCAGAGTTGTGATTGACTTTCCTTTGTTTGGTCATGGCATGAGGAAATGGAAGTGCTGGCGGGGAATCAACCTTCTCTTTGCAATGTTCAGGTTCAACCCCTTCCTTACCCTCAGAGATAGACTCATCATCTTTCTCACAAGGTTCAAGAATGGGTTTTTCAATAACCTTACCACTACGAAGAGTGATGACTGATTTGACTTAATCCATGTGTTGGCTTCCGGAACTACTTGCATTTGCATTGTATTGCCCCTTTGGATTTTGTTGTGGTTGAGATGGAAACTTACCTTTCTCTTGGAAACTGAGAGCAAATGTTAATTTTGCAAGAGCATCTTTAAAATCTGTCATGCTTTGAGCAAGTTGAGTGTTGATTGTCTCCTGCTTTTCAATGAATGCATGCAATGTTTCCTCAAGATTTCTTCTAGGAGGTGGAGCATAAGAAGGTACATATCCATGAGAATTTTGAAAATTATGGTGTGCTTGAAACGGTGGCTGTGAAGTTTGTGCATTGTTGCTATCACTCTTCCAACTGAAATTTGGGTGATTTCTCCAACCAGGGTTATAGGTTTATGAGTATGGGATATGGTTGGGTCTTTAGAAACTGTTTAAAGCATGGGCTTGTTCATGGAGGCATTCCCTAAAAAAAGGCAAAGTTGGACAATCATTTGTTGAGTGTTCCTTGTTTCACAGATTTGACACACAATGTCTTGAACAGATTTTAATTGACCACTCTTTTTCAATTCAAGTGCTTCGACTTTTCTAGCTAAAGATGCAAACTTGGCTTGGAGGTCATGATCTTCCTTAAGGTTGCGCATACCTCCATTAGATGTATGAGGTTGAGTTTTACTTGATGCCTCATAAGTACCTGTGGTGTCCCAATTTTGAGCATTTTCGGCTAGCAAGTCTAGGTACTCCATTGCTTCATTAGGGTCTTTATCTTTGAAAGTTTCATTGCACATCAATTCAACCATTTGCCTATCTCTCGGTGTTAAACCTTCATAAAAATGTGAAACCAATCTCTATGTTTCAAAACCATGATAAGGGCAAGTATTAAGCAAATCTCGATACCTATCCCAACATTGGTAAAATGTTTCTCCTGGTTTTTGAGTGAAAGTGATGATTTGTCTTTTGAAAGAGTTTGTTCTGTGAGGCGGAAAAAACTTCTTTAAAAATTATTGTTGCATTTCATTCGAAGCACGAATAGATCCTGGTCTCAAATTTTGTAGCCATGTTTTTGCTTTATCTTTTAATAAAAAAGGAAAAAAGCTTTAATCTAATAGTGTTCATGTTACAATTTGAGTCATTATAGGTATTACAAACCTCCTCAAATTCTCTTAAATGCAAATATGGATTTTCTAGGTCTAAGCTATGAAAATAAGGTAAAAGTTGAATAATGCCTGGCTTAAAATTAAAATGAGATGCATCAGGAGGGAAAACTATGCATGAGGGTGCACTTGTTCTTGTGGGATTAATGTGGTCTCTAAGTGTTCTCCTATGGTTATTCTCATTATTCTCATTATGAAGCGATTGATTATCTTTTTCGGCCATATTTTCTGAAAATGATGAGGATACCCTACAAAGTCGACCACTTAATGTACGTGATCAAACTCTCATGCACGTGTAAGAAGACAATAAAAGGAAGAAAAGAAAATAGAAGAAAAAGAAACAAAACAAAACAAAGAAAACAAAAGTTAGATAAAATGAAAAGTGAAAAGAGAAAAGAAATTAAATATTATAATTTATACAAGAATTTACCTCCCCGACAACGGCGCCAAAAACTTGATGTCTTCTCCCAAGTGCAGGAGTGTCGAAGTAATAAATAACCCGGCAAGACCGGGGTCGAACCACAGAGAGGTTAATTGTATAAATTATAAATAATAAGACAACAACAACAACAACAACAATAATAACAATAATAGTAATAATAATAATAATAATACTCAGTACGTGGCGTTGTTACACCTAAGAATGATCTAAAAGATCGGGTCACAGGTTTCCAACCCATATACTGAGTTTATGAAAAGATCAAAGGGATATATTATATAATATAAACAGAATGTAAATAATAATAATAATAATAATAATAATAATAATAATAATAATAATAATAATAATAATAATAATAATAATACTAGTAGTAGTAGTAGTAGTAGTAGTAGTAGTAGTAGTAAAAGAAGAAGAAGATGAAGAAATTAATGAGAACTTTGAGATGAAAGATTAATGTAAGGATTAAACAATGATAAAAATAAATGTCAAGGTTAGAAGATCCACTAATGGTACTTCAAACAAGTATAGTATAAACTCTTATTATTCAATTGGAAACCACACATAAAGGAGGTTCCAATCAGATTATAAATTGTTAACATGATTACATTAGTTATCTTATTCGAATAAAGCTAATACTTGTAAATGTTGGCAGGCATTCATGATTATAACTTATGCTAACAATAAATCAAGTTCCTTTCATAGCTCAGGTGTCAGTTATACCATACAGTATATGGGCTATAAAAGTACCAAGTATTTGTTGTACCAAGTGTTATACAACATAAATCTAGATTAACCATTTAACAAGAAAAGTATTAAAAGTGAACAAGATAACAAATATAAAAACATGTTAGTATCCAACGTTAAGGTCCATGTTAAGTTTATATTATACTTGTTCTTACACCATTAGTGTACCCTTTTCACTTTGACATAATTAACTTAGCTAAACATAATAAAAGAAAGAAACATAAATAAACAAGATAAGAACATAAATGAGAAAGAAGTTAACTAAGTAAAAGAAAGGAAATGAAGTGCATAAACTTGATATTAATGAAAGCAAAACATAAGCAATACAAAGAGAGAAAGCAAGAGCATGATCTTGATCTGGAAACCAAGATACCTCAATACATGGTAAGTGCCTCCTTTTATAGGCCAAAATTTGGAACTATTGATTTGTTGACTAATTGATGAGTAGGTGGCCACATCTTGACTTGGTGACAATCCTTATCTTCTTGTCTGAACAAGACGTCATTGCTAACATCATAATCTACCCAGAATCCTCAGGAATGTTCTAGAAAATTGTCTCAGCTTTCCAACAAAAAAAAGATGAGGTCATTTGGACTTCTAGAACTCAAGATATGGGTTGAACACTAAATAGTGTATGGGCTGCAGGACAGCTTCGAACTTCTTCGTTGTTCCTTCAATTTGGACTTCAAAATGACCTTTTTAAATCTTGAGCTCCCATGAAAGTTGTAGGCCTTTGTCTTACCTTTCAATCCATATAAAATGGACCTAAATCCGAGATCTAGAGCTCTAGATATGATCCAATTACCGAGCAATGTTCCGGTTTGGACTGCACCAACATCTTTTTTCTAAGTTTGGCCATCTCTTTGTCCTTTCACTTTCAATACTTAAACTCGTCATTCAATCCTTTTATTTATGTGATAGGCCTGCATTTAAGATGAACATTTACCATAAATTAAGGTATCTTATAGTATCAAACTTGTTATTATAAAACATGCTTTAGTTAAGGAGTTATTGATACTTCAAATGCAAAATGATGATATAAAACCTTGATAAACATGCACTTTTAAGTACTAATCACCTCTCTCTCTCTCTCTCTCTCTCTCTCTCTCTTTTTGTTTCTATCCCTCATTTATTCATGGTTTTTAAGTATGGTCCTCCCCTATTTGTTTCTTCCACTTTAGGTCTCCAAATCTCTCTTTTCTTTTTGTGTGGGTTTCCAACTCTCTTCTTTTTCTTTATTTAATTGCACTATTATTATTATTATACTTGTAACAGGGTGCGTGCACACCGCGACGTCGTCTAGTTACGATGGAAGCTTGTTGTTGTGCCTCATGTGTGAGGTGTTGTGTGTTGGAAATGTTTTTTAGATTTAATCATAAAATTATGATTAATGTTTAGGAGTCACCACCTAGTATTATGGTTACTAGGAACCTATGGTCTGTGAGAGTCTGAGTAAGGGACTAGTTGTGCAAGGAGAAGATGCATCACCCCCAGTGCACTCTCCCTAAGGTAAGCTGCATTGTTATTTGATTGTTTATTTTTTCTAAGTCGGGTTTCTATTTGTTGGTCTTTTTTAAGGTTCAAGGCAGATCTCTCTTCATGAGAGACTCTCTACTTTATCAGGTTAAATCCTACCCGTTTTAAAGTCTGAATTTTAGCATCGCATTTATTTACACTTTATATTTTTAATACCTGATGATGTACTTTATCATATAACTTTACACTCTGTAAATATTAAAGTCTACATCTGAACCCTAGAAAAAAAGGTTGGAAAAAGGTTTTTGATATTTTTGTCGAATCCTAATGGATAATCACAAACTGGTTGTGATATTCATATTGCATTTTAAAATGTGAAAAGGATGCAATTTTTGTTTTTATGAAGATATGCTTGGAAAAATTTTAAGATTTGGCCGTATGCATAAAAACAAAATATATATTTTTTATTTTTTGGAAGGGAAAATTAATTTTAAAGTTTTGAGATTTTCTTTGAAAATATTTTGAATTTTTTTTGAAATATTTTGAAGAAAATCGAGTATTTTAATACTGAATTTGTATTTTATAGTATAAATATACAACCTGATATTATGCAAAATTGGTAAAAAAAATATTTGAGAAAATCACATTTTTTTAAAATAATTTTTGCATTTTTTAAGATTTTTTTTGTTTTATAATATTATATATTATTATAAATAAATTTATATAGTAAATATATATGGGCTGGGTTGGCCCAGCTGACTGGGGCGGACTCAGCCCAAGAAAGGTTAGGTGGGTCGAGGCGTGACCAAACTGGTCAGACCGCTCTCGGCCTAGCACAACTTTTTATTCTTTCTTTACATTTGGGCTAGAACGGGTCCGGCCTATCTCAAAATGTTAATTATTTTGTAGAACATGAACTTACTATTCATGTTCTGCGTGGAACTACACAGTTGCAGACTATGGAGAGAAAAATGGAAGGCAACCTAGCAGAGGAGAAGAAGCTGCTGTCTAGGTGGCTGACAAAAGGCTGGTGGCGGCGTTGATGAAGAGCTTAGCCACCGGAGTTACTATTGTGCAGGAAGAAGAAGTTTCTAGAGGAGAGAGAAAGGCTGGAAGGAGAAGAGAGAGGGAGTTATGATGGCTGCTTGGTGGTTGGGCTACCTTCCTGTGGTGGAGCTGGTGGTGGCTCTGGTTGGTGGCCGAAATGACGGGGAGAGAGAGGGAGAGAAAAACTGCAGAAACGGGGCCAGAGAGGTTGGTTTTTGGCTGATTTTGGACCTGATTTCCTTCTCTCTCGAGCCATCAAATCCGCCTTAATTTATAGGCGGTGAAAGAGAGCAATCTTGTCTACATTGGAGAAAAATTTCAGCCCTTGATTCAGTTGGGAAGGATCCCAACCATTGGCTTAAAGTAGGCATTCTGAGTTGTTAAATTTGCAGAAAGAGACTGCCTGAGTTGGCCTATTTAGGCCAGCATTGGTGCCATCTAGTTGTCATTCAGACTGAAATGTTCACTTGGATTTGTACAGAAACTGTAAGGAATCATTTGCGTGCACGTTTTGTTAGATTTGATGGAGAAATGAAACATCAAATGCACCTGAAAAGTAGGCACTCGGGTAGCATTCTCGGGCAAAATCAGGGAAGATAATGAACGGTGATCAGATGACGCATCGTCTGGTCCTCCTGTTATGTATATACATATATATTTAAAATGACGCCGTTTTGGATTGAATTAGGGATTTTTACTGATTTTCAACTTAATCCTCCAGCTTTCAATTTATTTCAATTGAACCCCTAATTGACCTTACATTTTTTATTTAATGCAATTAGGCCCCAACAGAACTTCGACTTCAGCCCTATATTTACACGCCTTTTGCAAAATGATCCTTGGTGTTGGATTTATGTAATTAAACCTCTAATTAACCATCAAACTTTTAATTCCTTTAATTCACCTCAGGTTTTTTGTCAATTGAGCCTCCATAGTTTGTTGCCTATTATAGGATGGTCTTTGGCTATGAATTTTGTCAATTTAACCCCTAATTGACCCCAAAACTTTAATTTTCTTATAATTTGGCCCCTAATTTCAATCAATTAACTTGGTAAAAAATAAATTTGGTCTCTTAAAATTTGAATCTTCTCAATTAAGCCCAAATTAGGCTCCCAAACTTGAGTTTTCACCAATTAAGCCCCAAATAAATTTAATTTGACCCATTTAAAATATAATTAAATCCTTGCACTTAATTAAATCCTTCAATTGGATCTAAATTAATTCTTAAACATAATTAAAATTTAATTTGGCCCATGATTAAATCAAATTGGCTTATTAAAAAATTAATTATGTCCTTGGACTTAATTTTTATCCAAATTCATCCAATAATCATTTAATTTGACATTGAATTTGTATTTTTCTTCATTTTAGGCATAATGGGGTGCCTTAAAATTTCCTCCAAAATGGCTGCTTAATATTTCGGCATGCTTTCTCCACGTTGCTAACTTTTATTTATTTATTTTTATGTTGAAAAAAAGAATTTTAGAAAATAACTCAGAATCGGGTTATGACAATCCTCACTATATATATATATATAAAAAAAAAAGTGTGTTTCTCAGGGTTATGCAATTAATTATATATTTTTTAAAAAATTATTATATTAATAATATTAATTATAATAAAAATAATAATATTTACAATACAAATAATAATATTTTTAATATTAATAACAATATTAAACTTACCTAAGTTTAAGCGGGTCTGACTGCAACACCAAGTTCAAGAGCTTTGAGCATCTCTTAAATGGCAGACCCAAGAGCCTTGGGTCTGGCTGCAACACTAGATCTATTAGACTTGGGTCAGGACATCAGACCCATTTTCTATGGGTCCAAACGCCTAACTCAAGTGTCTTGGACCAGGCGGGGCTGTAAGACCCAAGACATTCGGATCTCCGCTTTTACCACTCCCAAGCAACTTGGCTTAGGTGCCCCTTTCCAGCCCCAAGTTTCTTGGGTCTCGAAGTGAATGTCAGACCTGAGTTAATAATAATAATAATAATAATAATAATAATAATAATAATAATAATAATAATTGATTTTACCCTTTAAATCACATGTATGTTTTTTTTCGATAGTAATAAAATTTATTTTAAATTTAATATTATTAATGAATTTAATAATATTTATAATATTAATAGTAATATTAAATTTGTCTGGCCCAAGTTTTTATAGTTTTAAATCCTTTCAAATAAAATTTATTGTTTTTCTTTGATAGTAATAATATATATTTTTTAAATTTATTAATGATAATGATGATGATAATAAGAAAAAAAAAATTATTTTACCTTTCAAATAAAATCTATGGTTTTTTTAAATACTAATGATATTTTTTACAAATTTTTTAATTATTATATTAATAATATTAATTATAATACAAAAATAACAATATTTATAATATAATCAATAATATTATTAATATTATTAATAATATTAAACTTACCGAAGTTTAAGTCGGTCTAGCTACAACACCAGGCCTAAACTCTCTGGGTTCCTCTTAAATGCCAGACTCAAGAGCCTTAAATCTAGCTCAACGCCGAACCTATTAGATCTGGGTCAGACGATGTACCTAAGAGCCTTGGGTCCTGGTGTCGGGAGGGTTCATCGCTGAACCCTAGAATCTTGGGTCAAACGAGGTTGCAAGATCCAAAGGACTTGAGTCTACACTCCTACCACACCCAAGCAACTTAGGTCAAGCATCCTATTCCAGATCCAAGTGTCTTAGGTTTGAAAAGGGGTGCCAAACCCAAGTGTGAAGGGTCTTAAAGGGGTCACCATGTCATATCCCAACACCTGAGCCCAATAGCCTGACCATGCCCCAACAAAATTCAAACTGGCTATTTTGTCCCAACCATTCTTTCAATGCTAAATTGAAAAGACAACCCCACATCCCCACTACATGCTTTGCAAGTTTATGTAACAAGGACAACTCTATATTTGTACTACTCTAATCCACAATGAATTATATATAGGTAAACAATGAAGGGGTACTGATGCCTTTTAGTTTAGAGTGTAATATAATAAACAACCCAACGCTATTTGTCAAATGTTTCATTAATGAAAGAGTTAAGCATTGAAAGAGTTTTGGAGAGAGTAAACCCAAATAATATAATCCATAGTGAAATCACTCACAATTCACAATAAAACACAAAATTTTTTTAATTTTTTTTTATAATATTTATTTTTTTATTAGCAAGCCAGTCCTAATCTTTAAAAGTAGTTTCGATTAGATCCTCAACTTTTTTTTTTCATCTCAATTACATTTTCAATGGATCATTTTTTTTTTAAATAAGCACGTGAAACTCATGTAAATTTTTTTTTTATAAAAAAAATTAATGGATTCTTGATATCTCTGCTTTGAATCACATGAAAATCAAGTAACATGCTAAATTATATATATAAAAAAAACATTTAGTTTTTTTTTTTAAATAAAAAATTCTTTGACGTTTCTGTTTTGAATCACATAAAACTCAAGTAATGAGAAAATATATATAAATAAAAACGTAGTTTATATATATATATATATAAAAGAAATTATTGAATTCTATGAAATCTTTACTTTGAATCTTTCAGTACAACTACCATTGAACTTAAGATGTATATGTATTTTTTAAAGATTATTTTTTTATCATAAAAATATATGTGGAAAATTTTCATATAAAAAAGAAGAAAAACTTTATGTTTATCTAGATAAATATATTATTAATTATTAAATAAAATATAATGAATATTCTCGTACTAAATTAAGATTCATTTCATTTCGATAAAAAAAAAAAAAAAACAATTATATTCATACAAAAAGGCAAATCCATCTTGTCTTGAAATCCATGTTCTTTATTCCAAGTAAAATAATATTAATAAAAAGAATCAGAAGTAAAAATGGAAAGTGACATCAAAAGTAAACGTTGCATTTGTCAAGCTTTATTTTGTCAACATTTAAGATTGTGGGGGAGGTTGGTTCATAAAATATTTTTTACTGTATTAAAATAATTTATTATTATTATTTTTTATTTTTAAAATAAGATTGTGGGGTGGTTGACATACACCATGACATCAAACAGCAGGGTACATCTGGGTGCGAATCAACGGCGGTCCACCGGTCCTATATATATAAATATAAATGTGTGAAAATCCACCTAGCGAGGCAACACAATTAGTCAATGCCAAAAAGATGCCCTCCAATTATATCAAAAGTTCCAATTTTATACCCAAACAATTTTTTATATTAATTTCATCTCTAGAATTTTAGAAATTATATGTTTAGTACTGTGGTAACTTTTGTGGTTGTGATTTAAAAATATAAATTTTTTAAAAAACTAACCCTAAGAGGTGTAATTTAACTAGTTAGACCCCAAGTTTGCTTTTAAGAAGTTACCAGTTTCAGTCCCACAAATTTCAGGGCTATTACAAGCTTATATTATCGTTAACTTCAAGATCTGTGAGATTAGTTGAGATACGCGCAAACTGACCTAAACACTCACGTTAATAATAATAATAATAATAAAATTAAAAAAACTACATATTATAGCCTTATCCTAATTAAAGTTTCAAAAGAGAGTTTTTTATGGAATCTATATAAAACAATGGTATATATTGATTAATCAAACATTTTCAAAAACATAATGAAAGCAAAATAAAATTTAAACCACATCTCATCACACTTTCAAATGAGCCCAAGAACGTCCATACATTTTTAAAAACTTTTCATTTATATTTTCATTAAAATTATGCTCTTTTTTATTGTAGTTTTGATGGTAAAATTCATCATTTTGTACCTTTAAAAAGAAAAAAATCGAGGAGGGAGCCGGCTCTTCATTTTCATACATATATATATAACAAAAGAATAGTAAATAATATCTTGAACCAGACTTCCCAGCAGTAGACGTAGCAGTTTGTGTGTATAAATAACTATCATGACTCCAAAGCCGAGTTGAATACAGGGTGTAGAAGAGAAGATAGAAAGCAGAGAGATCGAAGGAAAGGAAAGGACAGAAATGGCAGCCAGCACCACCCCCATCCCTTTACTCACTCCATACAAGATGGGGAAATTCAACCTCTCTCTCAGCTTCGTGTCTATCATCCAACCCTCTTGCCCCCATCTCCTTCTACTGTATATGATCTACGCTACGATACTGAGCCGAATCATGAGTTTTGTTTTTATATATCTATCCGGGTCAACTTACATACATTACGACTAATTTTTATGTCTATCATCCAACCCTCTTGCCCCATCTACTTCTACTGTATATGATTGACGCTTCAATGCGGAGCTGAATCATGGGTTATATATATATATATGGGATATCTGGATCAACTTACACGCATCACAATTAATCTCCAAGCCTATTGAATACCTTGTAAGCCTAATAAACAAATAAATCACTACGGAAATGACATGTATATACAGTGAAGTTCGAACCCATATACAAAGGAAAAAAAAACAAGTCCTTCTTCGCTAGACCACGACTTAAGTGTGCGTAAGCATGGGTTATTATTATTTTTTTTAATTATTAACGTGGATGTCCGGGCCAGCTTGCGCGCACCACGACTAATCCCACGATTCACTGAACATCCTGCAAGCCCAGTGAGCAAGTAAAGCACCGCGGGGGTGACAGACATACTACACAGGAAGGACCCAATAGAGACAGGAAGGGAACAAACTCTCTAGCTCCATTCCCACTAGGACTCGAACCGAAGTTCGAAGAAAAGAGAGCTGCCCCAACAACCACTGAGCCAACATCATGTTGGTAAGCAGGGTTATTATTGTTTGTTAATAATGTTGTGTTTGTGCCCTTTTATAATTGCTAGGGTTGTTATGGCGCTATTAACAAGGAATAGATCCTACAACAACATGCCTCAGCCACATGCCATCCTATACTATTCTCAACGCGCTTCCAATGGAGGCTTCCTCATCACCGAAGCCACTGGGGTTTCTGACACAACTCAGGGGTAATTAAACTCTCTTATTTCACCACTTTTACTCTCCATTTAGGAACTTCCTTACTAATTCTGTACCTGTTCGAGAAAATAAATAAATCATGCCATTAATTTTTAAGTTTGTGTTTTTTATATTGTATTAGTTTTTATGGTTATTATTAAAAAATATTTTATAAAAGGTAATTTTAGTTGAGATTGGTTTGATATTTATATATATTTGGATAAAATTATAGTTAAAATTAAGGTTGAACAAAAAAAATAGTTTGATGTGTTTGGTTAATAATAGTTTTCAAATTGAGGTTGTAAAATAATTTAAAAAAATATATATTAATATTGATGGTTTTTAATTTAAATATTGTAAATTTAACTACTGCTATCATATCGTGAAATAAATAAATAATGTTTTGTATAAAATATTTTTTATTGTTCCATTAAACTATCTACAATTCCATCACATATGGAATACATCTGACAAGGACTACTGTTTTCTTGGTTTCTTAAGCGCGTAACAATATCAGGTAAAATATCATCAAGTATAAAATTGAGATTGCGATCTCCGTCTAATTTATGTAGTGTTATTGAATAATGTTAAACACTAATTTTTTAAATAAAACACAATTAAAATAAAACAACACTAATTTATTTTATTTTACTAGGTCAGACCCGATTCAATGCATTTAGCTTTGAACCGGATCCGGTCCAGCCAGAATAGTAAAGAGTAACTCCATTGTTCACTTAAATGAATAGCAAAGAGTTATTCACTCTTCACAAAAGCAGCCCTTGACTGTTTCTTTTGACTGTATCTTTTGATCCTGTGTTGTAAGCACAATAAACAAAGTGACTTACAAATAGTAAATGCTGTATTTTTCATTATCAGATATGTTGCTACTGTGTTTTATTTCAAACACAAATGCAATGTGAAATATAAAAAAATAAAAAAAAAAATAAAATAGTAATAGTATAATTCTAGTTTGACACCTATTTAAATTCACTCATAAACTTATCAAAATTTCTTTTAAACTGTTTGAAAAATTCTAGTGGTATCACAGCCTTGTTAGGCTGTTAATCTAAGAAAGTTTAGTCAAAGCATATTTCGCAATGTTGGTAACCTGCGGTGGCCGTTCGTCAGCCGCGGTAGCTAAAGTTAGGCGTTTCGGTGGTCTCAGGCGGTGTTTCTATTGTTAGATTTACCTTGGTGAACTTCATTACTATTTACTCTGTCAGTCTGTTTTTTGTCTAGATTATTTATATCATCCTCTAGATCTAGACCTTCAAGTAGTATATACCTCGTGCAGAAGTGCTTCGCCTTGTTCAATTAGATAAAATAGAAAAGTTCAAAGAAAAATATAAATTTCTTTGTATGGGCTCAGTTGAAGTGAGGGGTGATTATTTTTGTTCGGTTTAGTTTAGTTTTTATTAAAAAATTAAATTAAATTTAAAAAAATTAAAAAAAATCAAAACTGTTTCAAACCGACAGGTTTCGGTTTGGATTTTTAGGATAAAAACCAGTTCAAATCAGTTTGACTCGGTTTTTTTTCAATTTGGCTTGGTTTTTTTCTGTTTGGCTTAGTTTTTTCCTGTTTGAGTTCGGTTTTTTTGGTTTCATGCTTTTGAAATCGTAACCAAACCGGTTGGTTTTTTCAAAATTTTAATCGGTTTTTTTTCACTGTTCGGTTTTTTCAATTATTATTTTTTGGTTTTCTTAATTTAATCAGTTTTTTGATTTTTTTCCTCGTTCAATTACTACTATTTTGTGATTGATTTGATTTTAAATTATATTTATTGTAAAATAGAAGAAATTTCAGATAAAGATTTATGTGTTAGAGGACTAATATATAGGGACCAAAGCAAGTTTATTAAGTTAGTTTTAGGTGATTACTGACTAGAAAAATAATGAAAAATATTTTTACTACTAATTAAATGGTTATGTATCAATTCACTAATATTACTGTATTTAAGAATAAATAAATTATTAGTTTTGCGTTTGGTTAGCATTTTAGAACAAAAGGGATAGAAATGTATTTTATTAGAGGGACGAAGACAAAGTCATAAAATAAATCATAGGTTATTTTAATTTATATATATATATATATATATAATTATTAACATATTACCATGATTTTCATTTATTTTCCTTATTTGATTTAAAGATATCCTGAAACACCTGGAATTTGGACTGAAGAGCAAGTGAAAGCATGGAAGCCAATTGTTGATGCTGTTCATGAGAAAGGTGGCATTTTTTTTTGCCAAATGTGGCATGTGGGTCGCGTCTCCACTTATGGTGTGTGTTTTCACTTCAATTGATTTTAAATCTGATTAAATTGATAAAAATTTTAAAAAAATTTAATTAATTCAGTTTTGATTTCGATTTTATAAATCTAAAATTAAAAAAATCAAACTAAATCCAAACCAAAAAAAAATCCAAGCCAAATAAAAAAAAAAATCTAGTCAAATTAAAAAAATCGAAGTAGAAAATTTCAAGTCGCATGGTTCAATCTACTATCAAGATGCGCAAGAAATCAGAGAAAAGAAGAAATCTCCAACATAATCCCACCATTTATTTGACAAATGTAGCATGATTTTTGTAATATATACAGGGTTTCAGCCGAATGGGGAAGCTCCCATATCATGCACTGATAAAGGAGTGACACCAGGTCTTTACGGAGAAGACTGGTCTCCTCCTCGTCGATTAAGAGCCGACGAGCTTCCTCGCATTGTTAATGATTTCAGACTCGCCGCCCGCAACGCCATTGAAGCTGGTGTGTATGTTGGCTAGCTATAGTACGTACACACACACACACACTATAGCTTGTTATATATA
Source organism: Populus alba (assembly GCF_005239225.2). NCBI lineage: Eukaryota > Viridiplantae > Streptophyta > Magnoliopsida > Malpighiales > Salicaceae > Populus > Populus alba. The sequence continues at coordinate 462,591 of NC_133286.1, read as the reverse complement.
TCGCCACTTATGATCATAATGTCTCCGGATGATGAGTACTTTTGAGGCATAAAAACTTCTGCTTGAAGGGATCATCAGAACTGTGCATGTGTAGCTATTCAAATCCAAGTACTTTTATGATGAAAAACAGTATGTATAATTTGACAGGATTTGATGGAGTTGAGATTCACGGGGCCAATGGTTACTTGATTGATCAGTTCCTTAAAGATCAAGTAAATGACAGAACTGATAACTACGGCGGGAGCTTGGAAAACAGGTGCCGCTTTCCGTTGGAAATAATGGAAGCTGTGGCAGATGAAGTCGGAGCTGATAGAGTTGGCATCAGACTATCGCCGTACACTGACTTCATGGAAGCCGGTGATTCAAACCCAGAAGCACTTGGCCTTTACATGGCAAGTGCGTTGAGCAAACTGGGGATTCTCTATCTCCATGTAATTGAGGCAAGAGAGGTTAAAATGAATGACAGATATGAAGCTCCTCCGATTCTACTTCCGATGAAACATGCCTTTGAAGGGACTTTTATAGCCGCCGGAGGATACAGTAGAGATGGTGGTGACAAGGCTATAGCGGAGAACTGCGCAGATCTGGTGGCTTTTGGAAGATTGTTCTTGGCTAATCCAGATTTGCCAAAACGATTTGAGTTAGATGCTCCTCTTAATGGGTACAACAGGAACACTTTCTACACTCCCGATCCTGTTGTTGGCTACACTGACTATCCTTTCCTTGATGTTCTTGGCTTAAACAAACATTAATATAGTTAAACAACATGTAATACGTATATATATACTGAAGTTTTCTGCTTCTTCTTCTTGTTGCTTCTGGAATATAACAAATGTTTCAGCATGTATAAAATATGGTGGTCGTGGTGGTGGAAACAGCCGTCAAGCTTGTGTGAGTGATGGTTGTGGTGGTGGAAGCAGCCGTCAAGCTTGTGGTGTGAGGAGTGTTCATGTTTTGTTTGTAATCAATGGAAATGATATCTTTCTTTCTCACTCCTTGAATAATCAATCCAAGGATTTTCTGTTTCTTGAATGTTTCACTTTTAGATTCATTTTGGTACTTGTGAGTACTAAAATTACTAGAAAATTATACATAATCTTATCTTTGAATTCGCTAGCAACTTTAAAATAAAAAATATAATTAAGAATAAAATGTAGAATAAATAATAAAAAGTTAGAGTGTGTTTAAGAGTGTAATAAATATTGTTTTTTAAAGTGCAAGGTATAAAAAATATTTTTTATTTTATTTTTAAAATCTATTTTTGATACAGTACATTAAAACAATTCAAAAACATTAAAAAAAATTAACTCAAATCAAGAAAAAAATTAAAATTTGATGAAAATCTAATTTAACCCTAATCCCGAACAAAGCGTTATAAAAATTGACTCGAGTTAATTTCAACTTAAACTTTTGAGTTGAGATTATTAATTAACATTGTATTAAAGTTTTATTAACTAAGCAATTACATTTTAGAATCTAGCACCTATTGTATTTGATAAAATTAATAGCATGAATTTATAAAAAATTTTAAGTTTAAAGAGCAAAATAATATAAATAATAATAGTTTAAGTTTTTGAATTAAATATTTTTTTAAAATAAAACATGAATTTTAGATTAAATAAATTAACTCGATAAATCTAATGATTTTTTTACCCAAAATTACATGACACTTTTTTTATAAAAGAAATTCCAAATTATTTCATTAGTACGAGTTTGTAACTAACTAAAAACACGACATTTATATATATATATATATATATATATATATATATATATATATATAAATTTTCCTTTATTGCCGGTTAGGTTCTCAATTTGAAAAATGATTAATCCGTCATCATTAAACACACTTACCATGTGAATCTGGACCGCAACTAATATGGGCATTTTCGTCCTATTATCATCATTACAATTCAATTTTAACCCTTGTTCTTTATATTTTCTCAATATTACCCTTCCAATTTCTAAAGTAACAATATCATCTCCAACCATTAAATAGGCTCTTTTTTCTTATATTTTTTTCGAGTTTTTTTTTTTTTAAAAGATTTCTAATTTTTTTTATAGCATCAATAACATACATGTGGCTTTGAGAGTAAAGTATGGGAGAAAATTAAAAAATATATAAAATAAAATATAAAAAATACACTCTTTGCTATTTATATATTTTTATTGCCGGTTAGGTTCTCAATTTGAAAAAATAATTAATCCGTCATCATTAAACACACTTACCATGTGAATCTGGACCGCAACTAATATGGGCATTTTCGTCCTATTATCATCATTACAATTCAATTTTAACCCTTGTTCTTTATATTTTTCTCAATATTACCCTTCCAATTTTCTAAAGTAACAAATATCATCTCTAACCATTAAATAGCCTTTCTTTTTTTCTTATACTTTTTTCGAGTTTTTTTTTCTTTTAAGATTTCTAATTTGTTTATAGCATCAAATAACATACATGTGGCTTTGAGAGTAAAGTATGGGAGAAAATTAAAAAAATATATAAAATAAAATATAAAAAATACACTCTTTGCTATTTAATTTATATATTTTTTTAAAAAATAATTTACATTTGATTAGCGTGCGGATATACAAAAACATGTAAACATATTTGATTGGAGAGTAAAAGAATATATAAAAGAAATTTGTTTTATATTAGTTTAAGAATAATTTTTTATCCTTTTAAAAATAAAATAAAACACGGAAACATGCCATTTATTATTCTCATATCTTTATTTTTCAAGTTTGTTTGAGAATATAGTTTTAATTATTTTTAAAATGCTTTTCACTTAAAAATATATAAAAATAAATATTTTTTTTAAAAAAAAATATTTTTAATATCAGCGAATCAAAATAATCTAAAAACATTAAAAAAATATTAATTTAAAATAAAAAAATAAAAAAAATAAATTTTTTTCCTAAAACACTTTTAAACAAAAAATAAATAAAATCAAGCCACGAAATAACAACTAAACGCCCAAGTCTTGGTCGATGCATGATGTAATCCGATGACACCTCCAACGAGAAATTAAAATATTTTAAAACGAAAGGGGTAAAATTAAATTATTTTAAAACTATAAGGGTATAAATGTAGCATTTGATATTTCAATCAAACAATAATAAAACGGACATCGTCTTCTCCTTTTCTCACCCTTTCCTTCTCTCTCAGAGCTACAGACAGAGAAAGAGGAGGAGATGGCGAGGAGACCCGACGAGGAGTACGATTACCTGTTCAAGGTAGTGTTAATCGGCGATTCCGGTGTCGGAAAATCGAACATCCTCTCCCGATTTACTCGCAACGAGTTTTGTTTGGAGTCCAAGTCCACCATCGGCGTCGAATTCGCCACTCGCACTCTTCAAGTAACTAACCCTAACTCCTATTCTACTAACACACTTTTCTTGATCTACTTCAAGCCCTCATTTTGATCTGTGTTTCTAATTAGTTTCAATTTGATCGGAATTTAGATCGGAATTTTACTTGTGTTGTGCTTGATAGGTTGAAGGAAGGACGGTGAAGGCGCAGATATGGGACACGGCAGGGCAAGAGCGATACAGAGCGATCACGAGTGCCTACTATAGGGGCGCGCTTGGAGCTCTTCTGGTGTATGATGTAACAAAACCAACGACTTTTGAAAATGTGAGTCGGTGGTTGAAGGAGCTGAGGGATCATGCAGATTCCAATATTGTGATCATGTTAATTGGGAACAAGACTGATCTTAAACATCTTAGAGCAGTAGCTACTGAGGATGCTCAAAGTTATGCTGAGAAAGAAGGGCTTGCCTTTGTAGAGACATCTGCTCTTGAAGCCACCAATGTTGACAAGGCATTTCAAACAATTCTTTCTGAGATATATAGGATTATTAGTAAGAAGACACTTTCTTCGGAAGAGTCAGCAGCGCCTGTGAGTGTCAAAGATGGGAAGACCATTGTAGTTGGAGGACCTGACCCCAGCACTAAAAAGACCACCTGCTGCTCTTCTTCTTAGTGAAGATGATACGTGTAGTTGTGGGCAGTTTCCCACCTCTTCTTGTTCATGTGATTTACATTGGCTTTCCCTTGTTTTTTTCCCCTGATTTTTCTGTTTTCGAACTTGTTGTGGTTGAATTTCATATCCCTTTGCATGATATATTGAAAGTTTAGTTTTTTACTGTCTTGTGCTTTGCTTCAAGATCTCTTTGTTAATGATCGCGGAGAATGCAATGGTTGATCAGTGCATTAGCTGTTGATTGCCATGATTTTACCTAACAAGTGCTTCATGTCTTGTGCAACCGAGCACTTTGTGGTTTCCTTAGGCATTCCGACAAGCCAACATCCAATCGTAAACTGAATTATTCTTCTTCTTCTCCACCAGCAGTTGATTGTTCATTTCCATCATTTCGTAACAACCCAGAGGCCCTTCCGATTTCTGGCAATGCAATAGCCGAGGAAGGGAATGGCAGCACAAATGATAAATATTCCTGAGATAATTGCGACACCATTGGACATTTAGATTGCCAAACTGTTTTTCCACTGCGCCTACCCTTGCTGTTCAATTCTACAAGCTTAAGAAGCCATAGCTCTAGTTTTTAGAACATTATTCTGGAGATTTTTGGCATTAATATGATACATGTAATTGCATTTTGAATAAATACCATTTACACTGCTTGAGATTTCTCCCAACCAATTGTGCATGTCAATTCGTTCCCTTGGCAGTCACTTTCCTGTTTCTGATGATAAAACAGTTGCCTTTTTTCAGATATTTAACATCTCGGTTACATTTCAATAGAATCCGGATCCCTTTGATAAAAACTTAAGAATTTTTCACAGATAGACAAAGCTTCAAGCACAGCAGATAATTGGCACAATTTCCTGGGAGATCCATTATGGCGATTACCACGTCAACAGCATGTTTTTGCCTAAAAACCTTGGGGCACCATTAAAAGTACACGCGAAATAGCTAACCGCAACAGTTGTTTCTTTCTGCTCGATTGGCTGCCCCTTCATCTGAACAGTTCCTGTTTGAATTGTTAGCAGTTGGCTGGTTACTCATCCTGCAAAAAAATCTTGAGTTAGTAGAAAGAAGGAAGAAGAAGAAGAATGTTTATTAGTAAAAGAAAACACTGTTTAATTTTATTCCTTGAAATCACACGGGCAACATAAGATGTATCACAAGCAACCAAATCGAAGCAACTTTGTTGCCAGAAATAATGCATGGGAGATAAATAATATGTTGACAACCAATCCCAGTTCATCTATGCAACAAACAGAAGTGAGGAAAAGTAGATTGAGTTAAGAATTAATATCTTCTAGCTGGGATATCTTAAAAATAGCTGATCTTTCCATTTTAAGGGTGCCACATTAGAACAAGACATCTACACTATCGACAACAGCTAGGGTTGTCAAAAGATTGCATCTTCTACATTTAATGATTCATTCCGTTTAAAGTGGAGGAAAAATTAAGAAATCTAAAATAGCTACTAACTGAGATAACATCAGAGTAAAACAAAAACTTATTTATTCACTAAGAACACGCATTGGCAATCAATTAAAAAAACAGAACTTGAATTAAGAACAGCAGGAACAAGTTGATTTGTGTTTTACTTTTTCTTAATTTCACCAGCCATGGTTAAGAA